>NC_058130.1:796998432-797038300 GCF_016433145.1 Gracilinanus agilis | reverse complement strand
CCAATTCCCATTTTTCTTTGAAGTTTTACAAGTGGCTGTTTCATCTCACTGTCTTCTCCTGAGTCTGTGTCTTGCTCTTCTTTGTCTAAAATGATTTTCTCTGCTTAAGTTTTTCTTTTGCTGTTTTCCCATTTCCCAGCTCCCTTTTTACTTTTACGTTTACCTTAAAGGTGGGCTCTGTTTTCAGGGTTTTCCCTTCAGCTCTACTTCTGAGTTTCTGCAACTTTCCGTTCTTCCATGGTAGTATGCTGGCCTGTGGGCTGAGAACTCTGGAAGCTGCTGGTTCAGTCTTCTCCAGGGACTGCTGATGGTTGCAGGATTCAGAGCCCTGTGAGCTCCTTTGCCCTGGGACTAGGGGCTTTGCGGCAGGCTTGTGCCGGAGCTTGGAACTTCCAGGAGTGGGCCTGGGGTGCTCTGCTGTTGGCTCAGGCAGGGTCTTGGGGTCTCAAAGTTGGCCCGTGCCCTAGTTTGGAACCTGCCATGGTAGGTGGAGGGTAGGCAGCCTTCACTCCTCTGTACATTTTTACTTCCATTTCCCCTCTTCGCCTCGTGAAACAGACTCTCTCTGCCTACTCTTCATGTTGTTTTCTGCAGGAGAGTTACTTCTCTCTGTCCACTTTGGTTCTGGGGCTCCAGTATTCATCCTGATGCTCTGTTGGTGGAAGGTTTGTTTGAGAGGATTCTCAGAGTGACTCCAGCTTGCTGTGCTGCTGTGCCACCATCTTGGTTCTGCCTCTAGTTGGGGCTTTAGAGAAGCCAGGGAGGTCTGTCTGCAGCCTGAGCTGGGGAAGGAGAGAGGGCAGTCTAGCCATTAGGGATGGCCAGACAACATTCCTGGGAGCCAAGAGGTGGAGGTCCCTGTTCTTAGGACATCCAGGCTAGTATTGCTGGCTTCTGGAGTGTATATCAGGGAGGAAGGTGTAAGAGGGCTGCCAGGGTAGGAGGGGGAGAGGTCATGAGGGGCTTTGGAGGCCAAAGAGCACTTGGTCCTGGAAGCAATGGAGGACCTCTGGAATTTACTGAGTGGAGGGGTGGAGTGAGACGCCCTGCACCTCAAGGAATCACCTAGGGGCTGCCTGGAGGCTGGACTGAAGTGGGCAGAGAGCTGAGGCCAGCAGAGCACCAGGAAGGCACTGCATGGGTGAGGGGATGAGAGACTGCCCCAGACTGTTGGCTATTCCATCTCTCAAAGGGGTTTACCAAGACCAGCGTGATAGAGAAGTTCTCGCTCTACTTCGAAGAGAATTATTTCCCATCCTATTGCCTCCCCCTTTGGGACCTTTGCCCTTTTGCCTTTGGATCCTGAGCCAAGCCTGGCCCCTTGTAAGTGCTTACTCCATGCTCCTGACTTCCTCTTCTCCTGACACTTCCCCCATGGTCTGTCCCTGGAGGCTGCTTGTGGCCCTCACCTAGAGCATTGGGAGGGACCCCCAGGACCCTAGGCCTACCCACACCCAAAATGAATATCCCCCCAAAGCAAAAAGGGCTCATCCAAGGATGGGAGACTCCTCCCCATGAAGCAGCTCACTTCCCCTGGAGACAGGTCCCATTATTAGTTGGGGTTGAGGTTGGGTTCAGTTTGGTATTTTTTGGAATTAACCCTACATTGGCCTCTTGGTAACATCCAGGCATTCACTCTGCCTGTTTTTACTCTCTGGGAACCAAGCAAACAAGGCCAAGTATGACTGACCACCCCCTTTACATGCCTGATTCTCCCAAGAGCATTAAAAAAAACCCAACCAGGGGGCAGCTCAGTAGCTCAGTGGATTGAGAGTCAGGCCTAGAGACAGGAGGTCCTGGGTTCAAATCTGGCCTCAGACACTTCCCAGCTGTGTGACCCTGGGCAAGTCACTTGACCCCCATTGCCTACCCTTACCACTTTTCCACCTAAGAGCCAATACAGAGAAGTTAAGGGTTAAAAAAAACCCAACCAGAACCCACCAGATTCCCCCATTCTGTGGGTTTCAGATTCCCTCAACACTCTCCGACCAATGGGGGCCCCGTTTCTCACCCTGAGTTTCCTCCTCTGCCTCCTGTTCCTGCTTCCATCATCCTATTGTTCAGACAAGTTTGGTGGTGAGCTCCCTGTGCCTCCTCTTACCCTAACCTTCCAGTTATCTCTGTGGGAGAGCACATTTACCTTACATGAGCCCAAATGATGGAGATGAGGGGAAACTCAATCTAGCCACCCTGGGGCTGCAGGTGCGGAGGGCAGGCAGAATCCCAGCTTTCCCAGTAGCTCTCTGCTACCCCCACCTCCCAGGATAGGGCTGGGGCTTTCCTCAGGCTGTTGCCCGAGCTTTATCTTGGCCGTCTGGTGGAGGGGGAAAGTGAAGGTGCCTAGGAGAGTGAGGGATGGATGGAGGGCTGGATGCAGGTGGTGGGCCAGGGGGAATCCACACTCTGGGGTGGGTTTAGAGGTTTGGGGGGGTGTTTAGAGGAGAGGGGGGGCATTCCAGGCCCTAAAAGATTACACATGAAGGATGTTAGAGTTGGGGGCAGAGAGGCAGGCAGGGTCCTGAGGTCCTGGTCCAGCATGTAACTGGAGGTAAGGGATGTTGGGACTGGGTGGACCCCCCCAGTGTAGACTGGCTGGAATCTGGAACTCTTGCGGCTGGTCCACTCCATTCCCTGGAGCTGAGATCTCCAGCCCTAACCCTGTGCAGGTCTGAGGTGCGTCTGGGCCAGGGCCTCCTCCCACTTTTTCCATACAAGTACAAACAATATCATAAGAATAATCATAACTTTCAAAGGATGAAGACGCTAGTAACCATGCTCATTGGTTAATGCAACCAGGAAGCCACTCTTCTTGGTCCGTAGGTGAGGTCAGCCTGGAAGTAGCCCTTCCTTGGTGAGAGACACCTTCTGACCATGACCTAAGAGTCACTTGAGGGTTACCGGAGGGACGAGGATGTTCTCTGGGCCCACTCCAGAAAGGGTGGGTGGCGACGGTTACCGCCTGGCTATGAGGCGGCAGGACAAACCTACTGATCATCCCTTATCCCAAGCAAGGGTACGCGATACACAAACCGAGAGAAGGATGGGGCCGACTCTAAGGCCTCACTTAAGCAGGGTTTTTTAACTTTAATTAAAATACAGTAAAATGCCTTCTAAAATCATGGCTTATACTAATTCTTTTAGAATTATATTTATGATTCTCTGAACACTCTCACTAACATTAAAATCTAATCAAATAAAAAAGGGGTCGGGGTATTTTCTCACTCACAGTTCCATATCATCACATTTACATATACATCATATCACCATAATCAGCTTACTTCTCTATCTTCTTTCTGAGTAAATTCCTTCTATCTTCTCTACTACTAAGAGTAATTTTTGAGAATTACAGAAATCCTCTTTCCATGTAGACATATAGAAATTTTGAACTTAATGAGTCCCTTAAAATTTCTCTTTCTTATTTACCTTTTAGGGTTTCTCTTGTGTCTCATGTTTAGACTTCAAATTTTTTGTTCAGGTCTCTCTTATTCCCCAGGAATGCTTGGAAATCTTCTATCTTATTGAATGTCCATTTCCCCCATGAAAGAATATACTCAGTTTTGTTGCATAGGTGACTGTAGGTTGTAAACCCAAACCTATCGCCTTCCTGAATATCATATTTCATGCCTTTTGATCTTTTAATGTAGAAGTTGCTAGGTCTTATCTTCTTTTTAAAGTTCTGTCTTTATCCAGAACCCTCTGCCTGGATCAATAAACACCCTCCTATATCTTCACTTAAAGTCCACTGTTTTATCTTCTACACTGGATTTGTTAGAACATTTTTTATAACTGACTTAGATAAATTCAAAGAAGGTATTTTTATGAATTTTTCAAATAACACAAGCTTGAGCAAGATAACTAATATACTGAATGACAGAGTCCTCAGGTTTCCAGAATATCTTTATTGAATAGAACAGTAGGCAAAATTGAGTCAGAACAGAAAAAGCCCATTTGGCTGTAATGGAGAGCAGACCGAGTAGAAATAATGGCCAATGAGGCTATAAAAATGGGTGAGTTGGATCTAGGTTGTGAAAGGCTTAAAAAAGGCAGATATATTTATATTTGATCCTACAGACAACTGAAAGCCTCTGTAGATGATGAGAAGAAGAGTGACATGTCCAGTGGCAAGACAAAAGACGAGGCAATACAACAGGCAAGCAGATAAGTATATACACGATCCTTTGACAAAGAAAGAAGCCTGGGCATAAACTCTGGTGAGGCATCGTCTGGCCACAAGTGATGGAGGATTTAGGAATTATAGTTCTTATCAGCAGGGGAAGAGTGGAAAACATTGGGCCTTTGAATCAAGGGATGATTTGTCTTTAAGCTTTCCCTGGATTACTTCTACTTAATTTAATGTTTATGTTGTTAAAATACATTAGATAGATTTAATATAATTTCTCATTTACACTGAGGGGTCATCTTGTCATAGAGTCATAAACATCAATAAAAATTTCTACCATGTCCCATGAACTGAGCTAGGCACAGGAGATTTTTTAAAGGATTTTTAAAAAACCAGTCCCTGCCTTCAAGTAGCACACAAACTAATGGGGGATACAGTATGCAAACAACTCTACACAAATGAGACAGATGCAGAATAAATTGGAGATATAAAACAAAGAGAAAGTACTCACACTAAAAGGGATGAGGAAAGTCCTTGTAAAATATATGATTTTAACTGATTTAAAGAAAGCTAGAAACCAGAGAGGAAGATGGAGAGATACCAAAAATGGGAGCAATGAAAATGCTGGGAGTCATGAGATGAAATGTCCAGTGTAATGGACAGCAAGGAGGCCAGTGTCATTGGTTCTGAAAATAAGCAAAGAGTGGGGAAACCAAGACAGTAGAGGAGAGGAAACTCTCAGCAGAGCTCTCCCAACATCTTCCCCCAAATAACTTTTAAATAACAGTTCAAATTGGATTCTGGGGTGGTAGAGCAAGTAAAAGGTCAGGATGAGACATTCTTCCAGCCCAAGACAACTGAGAAAGTCAGAGAGATCTGTGATATGGGGGTGAACACTGACTCAGAACCCACATGGATGAAACGTGGTGATGGAACTAGGTAGAAGTAACAGAAGTAATTGGAGGTTCAGGAGTTCTCAAGGCAGAAACATTAAAGGAATCTGGCAACTGATCAGGAAGAGATTACAGGGATACCCTGTACTAGCACTAAATGCAAGCTCAGATGATATTTGGTAATTCTATTAGATACATCCATTTCTATGTCACAACAGAAAGGCATAGAGAAACCCATTTGGTGAAGATAGAACTGGAGTCATGAGAATAAGTATTGCTCCCAGTTTCAAGGTTTCAGTGATTGTGAGGAAAATTATCCTTTGCAATCCCTAGAAATTTGGAGCCCTTCCTGTTTAAGGACAAGAGAGCAATGACCACACATATCCCCAGATCACACTGCCTTCTTAACACCTAAAACTTTCCAAATACCCAGAAGTAGTTCTGAAAAAATCAGTATGAAAAAGTCTGAAGCTTTAGAAAGTGTACCCACACACATACATACACACACACACACACACACAGATACACACACACAAAACAGAGCCCAACTTTAACATAATTTTCTAAATCAAGTTATACAGTGGAAAAAATGAATAAACAACTAAAAAAGAACCTGACCAAAAAAATCTACTATGCTTCGCTAGAAGATCAAAACACAAATTCAGAAGAAGAAAATGAAGTAAAAACAGGTATAGTTTCAAAGAAAAATGTAAATTGTATACAATCCCAACAAGAATTTCTGAATGATCTAAATATTATTTTCAAAATGAACAATATTGTCCACATGGGAAAAGAATAACAGAAATTATTGAGGAAAATTCATCCAAAAAAAAATTAGACAAATGAAAACTAATGACTTCATGAGACATCAATACAAAATAAAGTCAAATGGATAAAGTATGAAAGAAAATATGAAATATCTCATCAGAAAAAGAACTGGCCTAGAAAATGGATTTATGATAATTTAATAATTATTGGATTACTTGATAAATATGGAAAGATAATATTAATTCATAATCCTTTTGCTGTCCTCCAAAAAGAAAAGCCTTTTGGTTTTAAAAAAATCGGTTTGATTTTAGGACTGAAGCTCAAGCTGTATCTCCCTAAGGATATATTGGGTCCTCCTTTCTTTGGACTAAATAAAAAAACTGGCAGACTGGAGACTTGATCCTTATTTTGATGTACACAAAAACTCTCTTGAATGATGATGTAATCAATCAGGTAGGCAGATACCATATTGGAAGCCTCAGCCACATGTTAGAGTGACTTGGTGTCAAGAAGACTCACCATTTCCTGGAAAGGAGTCTTGAGTTCATTTCTTCTATGGTTATTGCCCAGTGGGAAACTTCTTAGGAGGTGCTAGGAAGAGACTGGATGATTACATCATGAGGAACATGTATTGGCTTGGGACAAGAAGTGGTGCTTTTTACCCCCTTTTTTTCCTCCCCAAGTGTGGTGGCTCAATTGCTCTTGATCCCATCTTGTTCAGGGAGGCGCCACTCAGATTGTACAGGAGGTCCTGGGTTCAAATCTGGCCTCACATATCATATCAACTACAGTGCAAATGAAAAAACATATAACCAAAAAAAAGGAAGAAAAAAAGAAAGTTTTAAAAAGCATGCTCCAATCTGCATTTAGACTCCATCAGTTTTCTTTGAAGGTGGATAGAATTTTTCATCATAAGGTCTTCAGAACTGTATTGGATCATTGTTTTCCTGAAAATAACTCATTTACAGTTGATCATTGTACAGTATTAATACCATATACAATATTCTCCTGATTCTTCTCAATTCATCTTGCAGCCCTTCATATAAGTCTTTCCAAGATGTTCTCGAAGTGTCCTGCTCATCTTTTCTCATGGCACAATACTGTTCTATCACAAACAAAAGCCACAACCTGTTCAGCCATTTACCAAACAATGAGCATTCCCTCAATTTTAATTCTTTGCCAACACAAAAAGAGCTACTATAAATCCTCTTATGATACGTGTCCTTTTCCTTTATTTGTTGTTGATCTCCCGGGATACAGACTTAGTAGTGACATTGCTGGGTCAAAGGGAACATACTGTTTTATAGTCTTTTGGACCTAGTTCCAAATTGCCCTCCAGAATGGCTGGATCAGTTCACAACTCCACAGAGAGTTTAGTGTTCCCCAACTTTTAGACATACCCTTGAACTTTTGTCATTTTCCTCTTCCGTCTCATTAGGTGTGAGGAAGTACAGCAGAGTAGTTTAAATTTGCATTCCTCCCATCAATAGTGATTTAGAGAATTCTTCATGTCTATAGATGGTTTTCATTTCTTTTTCCAAAAACTGCATGCTCATATTCTTTGAACATTTATCAGTTGGGAAATGACTCATAAAAGGAACCTTAGAGATTATCTGTTCCCAAACCTTCATTTTACATATAAACTGAGACTTACAAAAGTTAAGTGAATTTCCCAAGGTAAAATAAGAATAAGTGGCAAATTCAGTATTTTGACTCCAATCTTTGGTATCCAAAGCTACCATTCTTTCTACTATATCATACTACTTAATACCAAAGCAGATACAGATTAAACTGTCACCTCTGAGGTTTCATTTATCTGGATTGGAATGAATTAGTTGAGTTCTCTTGTGTAGGGGAGGGAGGAAAGATTTCATTTAAAAATGTCGGCACTTTTTTGAGGCTGAGGCATGTCATCTAATGCCTTCTCCATTCAGCAATGAGCAGTGAAAAGAAAATGTTTTTTTGGAGTCAGATAGTAGTTGATACTCATCACCTGTGTGACAGTGGGCATGCCACTTAACCTCTCAAGAAATCAGTTTCTTCCCCTTTAAAATACAACAGTTGGAATACATGGTTACTTTAAACATGATCTTTAATCAAATCAGACATGAAACCTGTATGTTGACACCCCTATCAGTTCATTTTCCCAAATACAATTTCCCTCAATGGAAAAAGATCTATAATTCATAGATAATCTCACAGAAGAGGATGAAGAATAATGTTTAGTTTAGTATTTTTATTATTCACTCATTTGAAACATGTCTAACTCTCTGTGATTCTATTTGGCATATTTTTGGCAAAGATGCTAAAGTAATTTGCGATTTCCTTCTCCATCTCATCTGACAGATGGGAAAACTGAAGAAAACAGAGCTAAGTGACTTATCTAGTATTGCACAGATAGTGTCTAAGGCCAGATTTGAACTCATGAAGATGAGACTTCCACATTCCATGCCCAGTGTTCTATGCACTGTACCACCAAGCTGCCCTTGGTTTAGTACAAGTGGCACAGAAATGGGGTTCTATTCCTAGCTCTAATACCAGCTAATTATGTTACCCTGTATATGCTGCTGAACAGCTCTGATAAGCACTGTCAGTCTCTGCAATGGTGGATAACTGTCATCCAGAGATCCATAAACTTTTTTTAAATTTTTATTTAGAATACTTTTTATGGTTACATGATTTATAATCCCACTCCCCCACTTTCCCCTCCCTCCTCCCAATGTCGACAAGCAGTTGCACTGGGTTATACGTGCATCATTGTTCAAAACCTATTTCTATATTATTCATATTTGCAGTAGTTACCCTTTAACATCAAAACCCTAATCACATCCCCATCACACTATGTGATCAAGCATATATTTTTCTAATCATTTCTGATTCCACATTTCTTTCTCTGGATGTAGATAGCATTCTTTCTCCTAAATTCCTCTGGATTGTCCTGGGTCATTGCATTGCTGCTAGTAGAGAAATCTATGACAATTGTGCCATATCTAGTGAGGTACTTAAGTTAGTGTTAAATAAGGATAGATCATAGAGTAAAGAATTCTCTTTCATATCCCAACTGCTACCAGGAGAGGGAGGGAGAAAGTGAGAGGGTGGAGTTACAGAAAATTTTATGTACAACATTAAGGACATAATGAACCCTAATGAGATCTGGAGATGAATGTTAAGCCTTTTCAGACTATTGTTTTATAGATGTAAATTCAGTTTTATTCCACTCCAAATAGTGAACAAGTCTTCACTGGAATTGGAGAAAAGGACTCTTGAATTCAATGTCTGTATCCTATCACATATATTGTTTTTGCTGATTGTTTCACGATTTAATTTTGTTAGTAAGTTCACATATTAATCTAATCTATGATGTTCCGTTTTACTAAGTTATTTTCAGCTACTGTGTTTTGGCCATCAGCTATATGTTCTGTTACATTGTCTTTATCTGTACCTCCCCTAAGACTGTACTGGTGAAAATACCATTGTAAAAGCCCATAGTCTAGTGGCAAAACCATAGGTCCTTATGGATGCTAGGTTTGTCACCAGATCCATCAAGGTGATATGTTGCCTTAACGGCCTTTTGTTCTTTTTTGCCTTTGTTAATTGTCACATACGTGATGATGGATGGACTCCATCAAATTAGTTACAACCTGTATACAACCTTTGGAGAACTTAATGAGCTAAATAACTCCAATTTATTTTAAGGGGTCTTTAGAAGTGATTTTCAGATATCTAGTAGCATCCCTACCTCAGACTGATCATTTGTCTGCCTTTGAGTTGTTTGTAACAAGAGTCCATTTTAGTTGAAATGAAGTGCAATGGCACTATTGTGTTTCCCCACCTCTGCATTTATTAAAAATGTATTGGATGAGATATCTGAAGTGATTTTCACTATTTTAGTCCTTGCCTCCATTGCAATGGATGGGACATTAAAACATAAGCCTTTCATACTGTTTCAATCTCATACCAGGGGAGGGAAGTTTCCCAAGGGGCTTAGTTACCCTTGTGATGAGTTATAATCTCATCCAGGAGGTGGGAAAGATTTTCCTGGAAAGCCTAGTAGCTTCTGAATGGGTTTTTTATATTTGTAACTACTCAGCTTACTCTATCCTTCCAACAGAATGATCTAGATCAGTGGTTCCCAAACTTCTTTGGCTTACTGCCCCCTTTCCAGAAAAAAATATTACTTAGCCCCCTGGAAATTAAAGTTTTTAAATTTTAATAGCAATTAATAGGAAAGATAAATGCACCTGTGGCCATCACCGCTTCCCTGGATGGCTGTAGCACCCACCGGGGGGAGGGGGGTGTCCACTTTGGGAATCACTGATCTAGATTCTTGGTGACATTTTAGGCCCAAAAGGTTTTTACCAACATCACAGAGGTTTGTGTTTTTCTGGGCTCCTCTGCCAAATATTGGAATAATGGCAGTAACAGACTTTATAAAAATATCTCAGTCAAGGTAGAAAAATTGTCTAGATCTGTAAGCCTTCTGACAAGTATCCATGAGTTCATAGGTTTTTTAAATGTCATACAGCAAGTGGCTATACACAGTAACTCATATGAATCCTATATGATAGCAAGTTTGTTTGATAGTTGTCATTTAAATGTGCTATTGTGATTTGGGAGAATTTTGGCACTTCTTTGAATGTGCATTACCTACTATACAATAGTTTTATTAAGCTGTTACTTGGTAAATCATTTGCACTCACACTGTAGATCATGACCAAGTTAAAAAGTTAAAAATGTCTATTAACCCTAATGTTGGGTTATTGGAAGTTGGGGTTCTTTGGGGTTCATTGAGTCTTTGATATTTAGATATATGATATAAACTTCCTGTGGACATTTAGGAGACTTGAAAACTACATTTCCCATGATTCAACGGGATTCCTTCTTACGTGGTGACGTGAGCCAACATAAAGCGAAGCTTAAATAGGAGATCTTGATAGGGAAGCTCTCTTTTTGTACGAAGGAGCCAGGTGGGCAGAAGGTAATGGCGGGCGATTTGAATTATATCTTAGCAGGCGCGTGGCCTTCTTAATGACCTACCAATATGGTTTTAAATAAACTATTAATACTTTTAAATATATCAATATTATTTTCAACAATGTCAACGTATATCAAAAACCTTTAGACTATGGAAATCTGCCATGAATTGATGTTATGGGGCTGTGTTTAATAATTGTGTCTAATTCCAGGAAACAGTCATTGCACAGTGCCAAAGAAGCACAAAGAACCTGCATAGTACCAACTGAGCACATGGTCAAAGAGACCAAACCAATCCCAGTGGGACTGATGAAATTCTGCACTGAAATAGGAGGACCTGAACTTGTTTGAGGTTCAAGGTTGCAGCTGTTTCACATGTTAGACACAGGACTTCCCCGAGCCACATTTCTATCAAGCACTTCCCTTTGGCTGCCATCCTGGCTCCTCTATCCCTATGAGAAAAGGTCAAGTCAGACCAGGGAATGCTATTTCCCATTTGCTGAAAAAAAATAGTCCCTTTTCTTTCTTTCATACTGTGGTAACTTTCTGTAGCCATGGCTGATGATTCAGTAAGTGCATGATTGCTACTACAGGCTTATGGGACATAAATTACTTTAATCAGGCCCTGATTCAAGTACCTATGATAGGTTTATTTTTTCTTAACTTAGAATTTTTACAAATAAGACTTTGATATTTTATATTTCATCCAGAAGTTATTTTTTCTCTTTTATTTGGATTTTCTGATGTTTTGATTTTCTTTTGACAATTGATTCCTACAATAGTTTTATTAAGCTGTTGCTTGGTTAAAATCATTTGCACTCGGGGGCAGCTGGGTAGTTCAGTGAATTGAGAGCCAGGCCTAGAGACAGGAGGTCCTAGGTTCAAATCCGGCCTCAGACACTTCCCAGCTGTGTGACCCTGGGCAAGTCACTTGACCCCCATTGCCTACCCTTACCACTCTTCCACCTATAAGTCAATACAAGTTAAGGGTTTAAAATAAAAAAAAATTAAAAAAAAAAAATCATTTGCACTCACGCTGTAGATTATGGCCAAGTTAAAAAGTTAAAAATGTCTATTAGCCCTAATGTCAGCGTATATCCAAAACCTTTAGATAAAACTACATATCCCTGGGTGATCCCTGTATTTTTCAATATCTTCCTCGGTGGGAAGGAGGGGATGTATTATTATCCTCTAATGCAAAGTTTAAATTCTTTTGAGTGTAATTTTAGGATAAGATACTTGCTACCTCCCCAAATCCAGGAAAGTGAACTATTTGGAGAAAGCACCATGAAGATATTTGCAGAGCCAGAGTGAATTTTAGGATGTGGTGATTTGAACTCTTGGGGGTTGAATGCATTTATTTTTAATGTACACTCTTATGCCAAAGGGGACTGCCTCTAAATTGGCTTTTTGTCAATGTAGAAATCGTTTGCTTTGTTCTTTTTCTTTTATTGCCCATTTATACCCAAATTATTGTAATTTCCCTTTAGAAACTACACCATTGTACATACTTTTAGTTAAAAATCTTTAGTTTCAAGTTTGTTATGTTAAAATGATCCATGGGGGTGACTAATCTCCCAAAGGATGACAGGGGAAATGTGTAAATAGAATTTTGTATCCTTGAATTACATTTCCCAGTATCCCTTTCCCTTCATCCCATTATGTCCTTATCTGTTGTACATAAAAGTTTCTGTAACTCTGCCCTCTCTCACTCTTGCTCGCTCTCACTCTCTCTTGCTCATGCAGTCAAGATCTTCCTCTTTACCAAGGCTATTACTTTCGTCTCTGCTTCAATTTACTGTTATTAAATCTTATAAAAAATAATATGTGGAGTATTGGATATTAACTTTTAATCTTACAATAGGAAGTTGTTAAAGATTATTAATACTAATTAATGTATGGTGGAGAATAATGCATGACTTTATCCCATGGAATTAGGATTCTCTCCAGTGTGGATTCTCTCATGTTTAAAAAGAGACACTCTCTTTGTGAAGGCCTTCCCAAACTGTTTACACATAAGATTTCTCTCCAGGGTGAATTCTCTGATGTGCAACAAGATTGCCCCTCTGTGTGAAAGCTTTTCCACACTGTTTACATTCAAAAGGTTTCTCTCCAGTGTGGGTTCTCTCATGTGTAGTGAGATGGTTTCTCTTAGTGANGTGTGGGTTCTCTCATGTGTAGTGAGATGGTTTCTCTTAGTGAAAGCATTTCCACACTGTTTACATTCATAAGGCCTCTCTCCAGTGTGGATTCTCTGATGTGCATCAAGATTGCTTCTCTGTGTGAAAGCCTTTCCGCAGTGTTGACATTCATAAGGTTTCTCTCCAGTGTGGATTCTCTGATGTGCATCAAGATTGCACCTCTGTGTGAAAACCTTTCCACACTGTTTACATTCATAAGTTTTCTCTCCAGTGTGGATTATCTGATGTGTAATGAGAGAGTTCCTCTGTATGAAAGCTTTTCCACAATGTTTACATTTATAAGGTTTCTCTCTTGAGTGGATTCTCTGATGTGAAGCAAGCTCAGAGTTCTGACTGAAAGGTCTCCCACCTTTAGCACTCACAGAAACCATCACTCCACATTTACTTTTTTTATGTCTAATGAGGTCTAAACTCCTGCCAAAAGGCAATCCCTCTACATTACCTTGATACAGGGGAATTTCAGGTTTCTCAGGTGACTGAACATGTCCTACTTCATCAGGAAAGCATTTTTTATATTCACTATTCTGACAACAGTCATTTTGTGAGGTCATTTTCAAATACTGATTTAGGACTGAATATTGGTTGAATTTCTCTGAAGTTTTATCAAATTCACAGTCACTCTTGGAATTTCTATTTACCTTGATGTTAGAGTCATAGTTTTCTCTCAAAATGAAGTCATGGGGACCTTCATTCAAGCATCCTTGCGGGCAATATCCTTTCACAAAAAAGCTCAACTTTGTAGACATCTCCTTCACTTCAAAATTAGCCTCTGCCTCTGAAGAAAAAAAATAATGTTATGAACAGAGAAGGAAGGTGGACACACACACACACACACACACACACACACAGAGCGCAATATAAGTTCTTTCCTCTGATGGCAGAGGATTTTTATTCTATTTCTGAAAGCAAAAAGGATTTTTCAAACTTAAGCCAGTAGAACCAGTATTTGATGACACCATTAGGTCATATCTGCAAGATGGGCAATTTTGGAAAAACTTTCACATACAATAACAATGAAACCACACAACAGACATGTGCCACCGACAGGTCCAAGATTCTCATCATACTTTGCAACTCATGTCATGAGTAAAGAATGGAGGAAAGATCTGACCAAATTCTTGGCAGCTAGACTACAACTGAAATCCTGTGCCTGAGCATGCTTTGTCCACAGTACAGCACAGTCTGTCCTCCATTGCCCTTTCTATCTTTCCTGAAATGTCACTCCTCCATTTTTCTCATAATTTTGTGAATCTCAGTTAATCTTATAAAGATGCAAATATATGCCATTAAATGCAGACATACTAAATACTCATTTTATTTTACAATGTACCATAAATTAAGTCTTGGACACTATACTAAGTTTAACATCCATTTCTCAGGAAATGAACAGCATGATTCAGAACTGGTCTGCCAGCCCCCAAGTCTAGCACTCCCTTCACCACAACAGATATAAGTCTTTTGGGATAACAGCCCTTATATGCCTGCTTTCACCTCACTCACCTGGACAGGAACTCCATAAGCCTTTTTGCTCTAGCAGCCATGGTGATTCCCCTTGCTGAAAAAAGGAGATAAAATTTTCTCTAGGAACTGGAAGTCCTGGGCATAAGAAAGAAGAAAGAGATCAGAAGAGAAAAAATATCATTTTCTTAAAAGAAAGGGGGTAAGCAATTAAGGCCTATAGATTGGCTTATGTTGTATTCATTGTTGGGACATTTGTAGGAGGGCAGAGATTATAGAAACCATTTGTAATCAGAAAAGCCCATCTTTATCTACCTCCTGTAAGAGAAGGATAGGCACATTCCACAAACTCAATCATCTAGAACTTAAAGGCAGCTGGTAGCAAAGGGAGAAGAGATGAAAACTTGGAGTCAGAAAAGCAAATTTAATTCAGCCTCAGAGATGTTAAGTGGGTGCCTTGAGTAAGTTAATAAATCTCTGTTTGCCTCAGTTGCCTCAACTATGAATTGAAGGAAATGAGACAATCAAACTCACAAGAATGTTGTGAAATACATGATAATTTTGAACTCCTTCATCCAGTAGAGAACACAGAGCAGGGTTTTTTGAAATGCTTATTCCCTTCCTTTCCACTCTTATCTTCTGGCCTGGGATTTGAGGGAAGAATGAAGGAGGAATAAGGATGAACTTGCTATTCTAGGCAGTTAGGAGGTGGGAGCTACAGTTTTATACTCCTTTTTTTTTCTATTTTATTCCCTTATTGTTACGGATATAACAATCCCCTTATATTCACCCTCTGTAGGTTTACTTGTGCCTGTTAAATGTATTTCTTATAAACAACATATCATAGGATCAGGTTTTTAATCCACTCTGTTATCTGTTTCCACTTATTTTATGGGTGAGTTCATCTCATTTACAATCAGGGTTATGATTAACATATATGTATTCCCCTTCACTTAATTTTCCTCTTTTAATCTTACACTTTCTCCTTCACTGTCCACATGGTTCTCTTTCAATCAAATCCTCCACTTCCCCTCCCTTATATTTTCTTCCCTACCACTATCTTTCTTATTCTCCTTCTTTTCCTCTATAGAACAAAATAAGATTCTATACCTGAATGAAGCTTGCTGTTATTCCTGATTGAGTAAGTTTTACTGCCTGTCACCACACTCATTGTCCCCTTCACTGTAATAGTTTTTCTTCCTACACCTCTTTATTTGATATAATTTATCATACGTTACCTCTCTCTTCTTTTTCTCTCAGTGTTATCTTCTTTTTCACCCCTTAATCTTTTTTTACATCTTCCTAAACACTTTAGTACCACGCCCTCTCTCTAAGTATGCTTCCAATAACTACTATGATAAGGAGAACAATTTTAAGAATTACAAATATCATCTTTCCCCTAAGCATAAAAAAAAATTTGACCTGATTGAGTCCTGTAAATTTTCTCTCTTATTTACCTTTTTATGCTTCTCTTGACTTTTGTAGTGGGACATCAATTTTTCTATTTTGCTCTGTTCTTTTCATCAGGAATGCTTGGTCATTCCCTTTTTTTTAATTAAATAAAGATTTTTGTCCCTGAAAGAATATAGTCAATCTTGATGGATGGGTGATTAATGGTTATAAACCCAGTTTCCTTGCCTTTCAGAATGTCATATTCAAAGCATTTCAGGCCTTTAATGTAGAAGATCCCAAATCCTGTGTAATCAATTCTGGGGTTCCATGGTATTTAAATTGTTTCTTACTGGATTAATTGAGTAATTTCTCTTTAGTGAGGGATTTCTTCAATTTGGCTATAACATTCATGGGAGTTGTCATTTGGGATTAATTCCAGGTGATCTGGGGAATCTTTCAATTGCCCTTTTTTTACCAATGATTCAAGAATAGCAAGGCAGTTTTCTTTGGCAATATCTTGCAATATGACATGGTCTTTTTTATTTTTCTGTAGTCTAATGAATCTTAGATTGTCTTTCCTGGATCTGTTTTCTAGGTCAATGGTTTTTTCAGTCAGATATTTCATATTTTCTTTTGATTTTGTTTTATTATTTCTTGATATTTCATGAAGTCATTAGTTTCTAAATGCTCACTTCTAATTTTAATGTGCATGCCCAACTCATTGATCTTTGCCCTCCCTAATTTGTTAATATATGCACTCAAAGATATAAATTTCCCTTTGAGTACTGCTTTAGCTGCATCCCTCAGCTTTTGGTAGGATGTCTCATGGTTGTCATTCTCTTCTATGAAATTGTTAATTGTTTCTATGATTTGTTCTTTAACTAACCGCTTTTGGAGAATCATATAATTTAGTTTCCAATTAGTTTTTGATTTGCCTATCCATGTACCCTTACTAATTATTATTTTTACTGCATTATGACCTGAAAAGATTGCATTTATTATTTCTGTTCTTTTGCATTTGTTTGCCGAGTTACTATGCCCTAGTACACAGTCAATGTTTGTGAATGTACCATGTGCTGCTCAAAAAGTGTATTCCTTTTTGTCCCTATTTATTTTTCTCCACATATCTATTAACTAATTTTTCTAGGATTTCATTCACCTCTCTTACCTCTTTCTTATTTATTTTTTGGTTTGATTTATATATATCTGATAGGGGGAGGTTCATGTCACCTACTAGTATAGTTTTACTATCTATTTCCTCCTTTAGTCCTGCCAGTTTCTCCTTTAGAAATTTAGATGCTATTCCATTTAGTGCATACATGTTGAGTATTGCTATTTCTTCATTGTTTATACTGCCTTTTATCAGGATGTAATTACCTTCCCTAACTCTTTTAACCAGATCTATTTTTACTTTGGATTTATCAGATATCATGATTGCAACTTCTGCCTCCTTTTTCTCAGTTGAAGCCCAATAGATTTTGCTCCAGTCTTTTATTTTTACTCTATGAATGTCTACCTGCCTCATGTATGATTCTTATAGACAACATATGGTAGGATTTTGGTTTCTAATCCACTCTGCTATTTGCTTCCGTTTTATGGGTGAGTTCATCCCATTCACCTTTAGAGATATAATTATCAACTGTGTTTTCTCCAACACTTTGATTCCCTCTCCTTTTCCTGCCTTTCTTCCTTCACTATTTCCTTCTATAAAAGTGTTTTGTTTTTAATAAATCTCCCTAGTCCCCTCCCTTATTGTATTTCCCTTTCTCTGTTCTCCCTACTTATTCCCTTCTTATTCCCCTCTTATTATTCTTTAGGGTCTTTTAAAGCTACCCCTCCTTTCCCTCCCACCAGTCCATTTGTTACCCTTCTACTTCTCTATAGGGCTCAAATCAATTCTCTGCCCCAATGGATCTGATTGTTCTTCCCTCTTTAAGTTCATTTCAATGCACTTAAGAATTAAGTATTTCCTCTCTCCAACCTCATTACCCTTTCAGTGTATTGGTCTTCTCCCCTGTTCCCCCCACGTGCTTCTTTATGGAATATAAATTTACTTCATTTTGTCTCTTTCACCATTTCTCTTAATATTATCTTCTTTTTCTTTTACCTCTAATTATATATACATATATACATATATATCTCTTGACATTTCATCCTATACAGCAGGGGTCAGCAACGTATGGCTCTTTCTGCAGGAGCCATAAAGTCAACCACAGCACAGTAACTAACAGTTTACACATGTCATCGTGTGTCATGTGATATGTCACATGATCCTTTTGGTACCGCGACTATCTTCTAAGATAGAAGGCTCCCTCATTGATATTGCCACACAAGACAAATCCTGGTCTTTAGTTCAGCTTGGTAGGTGTGCTGTGTGTTCCTCCTTCTGCCCTCCTTTTACTCTTTCCACACCTGTTACTGACATCTTGAGGTTCTGTATAGTGATTGATCACTTTTGTCTACATTCTCTACCCTTCATGGCTTTATCTCAGTGCATTCATGGGGTCTGCACTTCCTATTTATGGGATTGTTATTGTTTTTAATTTTTCTACCTGCTCTTAAAGGGGAACTATAGTCAGATTACATCTTTACATATGCTTCATTAGTGAGAAGCATTTCTCCCCAGTAGTTGTTTCATTTGATACAGAATGATTGAGTAGGCAGCACTGATAAATACCTATACCAGGAAATGTGTGTGATGTGCCCTGGCCAGTTTTCCATGAAAAGGTACCCTCCTCCCCCACTACTGCACACAAGTCATGTTATTTTCTGTAATCTCCTGATCTCCTACGTAATTTATGTGGCCAAATGGCTTAACCAGCAGGCCGGCAGCCTTTTCTTCTCCTGTTGCCTGACTTGAGAGAGGGAGAGGAAAAAGTATTCTTCCCTGAATTTTTCTCTCTTTATTTCGGCAATTTTCTTAGTGTAAAGGAGTTTTATATGTATGTGTGCAGTTATAGCAGTACTATAGTGCCCCATTAAGTCTTGTTTTTTGATTAATAATCAAAATAATTGATTAATAATCAGCAAAACCATGCAGCACCAGAAGTCACATTAATGTACTTTATTCATCATTGGTTAGCACATAATAACGTTATTAAAAATAGTTCAGAGACTTATTGTACTTTAAAAGTGTTGTTCTTACATAAAAATGCACATATTTACTTGTATTCAGTGTTAAACATATTGTACGGCTCTCACAGAATTACATTTTAAAAAATGTGCTGTTTATGGCTCTCACGGCCAAAAAGGTTGCAGACCCCTGCTATACAGTTTGTCACTGTTCCCTCTAAGTATACTTCTTCTAGCTACCCTGATGATAACAATTTTTAAGAGTTACCAATATCATTTTTTCTTATAAGGATACAAATCATTTAAACTTATTGGTTTTTTTCTCCTCTCTTCATTACCTTTTGGTGATTCTCTTGAGTTCTGTGTTTGGGCAGCAAATTCTCTATTTAAGTCCGGATTTTTCTTCATGAATGCTTGGAAGTCTTCAATGTTACTAAATGGCCATACTTTCCCCTGCAAGAATATAGTCAGTTTGCTGGATAGTAGATTCTTTGTGGTAGACGCAGTTCCCTTGCTTTCTGGAACGTTATATTCCAGGCCTTCCAGTCCTTCAATGTAGACGCAGTCAGATCCTGTGTTATCCTGTGGTTCCCTGGTATCTGAATGATTTCTGTTTAGCAGCTTGTATTATTTTTCCCTTGGTCTGGTAATTTTTGAATTTGCCTATAATATTCCTGGGAGTTGTCAGTTGTAGATTAAATGTAGGAGGTGATCTGTAGATTCTTTCAATTTCCACTTTTCCCCCTTGTTTGAGAATGCCAGGGCAGTTTTCTTGGATAATTTCCTATAGGATGATGTCCAGGCTTTTTTTTTTTTTTTTTTTTTTTTGTCATGATGTTCCAGTAGACTGATAATTCTGAAATTGTCTCTCTGCTATCTGTTTTCTAGATTTGAGGTTCTGCCAATGAAGTGTTTCATATTTTCCTCAAATTTTTCACACTTTTGATTTTGTCTTATAGATTCTTGCTGCCTTATGAAGTCATTTGCTTCTAGTTGTTGAATTCTGATTTTTAAAGACTGAATTTCGTCCCTGGCTTTTTCATCATCCTTCTCCTTCTGGTCTGATTTTCTTTGTAGACCATCTTTTGCCTTCGTTTTCAAGCTGGTCAATTTTGGATTTCAAGACACTATTTTCTTTTTTTAGTTCATGTATTTCCTTTTTCCAATTTTCTTCAGCCTCTCTTGACTATTTTTTAAGTTCTTGAATTAAGTGAATTTTAATTTGTTGATTTAATTGAATTTTGAGATCTTCCAAAGCCTGTGTCCAATTTGCTGGAGTTTCTTTGGTTTTGCTTGGAGTTCCTTGATCTACTTCTATTTTATTTTCTTTTTGTTCACTTCCTGGAAAGAAGCTGTCAATTGTAATTTCTTTTTACTTTTTCTGTTGTTTACTCATATTTTTTTTCTTCTTTCCTTTCTGTATCTTCTCTGATTTGCTGGTTAAGTTAAACAGATGGTTTTAATGAGCTTTGATGTAAGATCTTCCCCAGCTGGCAACAGAAGTTTGTAGCTACTTTCTCTGCAGTCTATGGGGGAGGGGTGCTGGAGTTTCCCTGCCCTCTGAAGACTTATCTGTCTTATTGATGGGATTAAGCCAGGGCAGGGTTGATCTATAGAGCTTGATGTGCCCTAAGGCTAAAACCTCCAGAGAAGGAGGGGGGAAAGATGGAGCATTTTCCCTGTGTCTAGATTGCCTCTCTGTGCTTCTCCTCTAGCTGTCTCCATGTCTGTATTCAATGCCCTGAGCCTGGCACCAGCAAGGCCCTCTCTCCTGACTAGTGAGTTTGCCCACCCAGAGATTCCAGGAGCCACAGAAGACTCAGCTAAGCACGTGGGGAAGGGGTCCTGTGATTCTCCTTCTTCCTTACCCTCAAACCAAACAGATAAAGAATTTAGATCTTTTTCTTGGCTTACCTCTTGAGCTGTCCAGCAGTAGGATTCCCCCAGCTCTGACCTGTTGTTAAGATTTGATTTTCTTTCCCCTCAAAGCACTTTGTTTTTTATCTCTGTGTGGAAGGGTATGGAGGTCTGAAGTTTTGCTCCGTCTAAGCCCCCATCTTCCCACCCAATTCTAATTTTAAAAGAATAATTATTTTCTGTGACTTTCTGATCCTCCTTTTCCATGTAGTCCACTTTACTTTTCCTTGAACTCTCTTCTACATGGGATTTTTTTATCCTTTTTCCACTTGGTCAACTCTACTTTTTAAAAAACTCTTTTCTTCATTGGATTTTTGTGCTTCTTTTTGCCACCTTACAAATTTGGCTTTTTCAGTTTTGTTTTCTTTGTCCATTACTTTCATTTCTTTTCCCCATTTTTCTTCCACTTCTCTCATTTGATTTTTGAATTCTTCAGGTACCTGAGAGCAATTCCCATTCTTATTTGAAGTTTTGTATAGGGAGGCTTTTGTATCCCAGTCCCCAACTGAGTCTGCGCCTTATTCTTCTTTGCCTCCTTAGACATTTTCTACGGTTAGCTTTTTTTTTTTTTTTTTTGGCTATTTGCCCATTTCCCCAGACGTTTTCCCCCCACTTTTGACTTCTAACTCTATTCTGAGGGTACAGGGGGCATTCTCTTAAACTTCAGTTTTTCTTCTCTGCTCCCCTCAGCTGTTGTTCTGGTTTCCTGCAGCTTTCATTTTATACAAGGTGGTACCATGGCCTGTGGGCTGGGCACTCTGAAAGCTACAGATTTAGTTTCCTCTAGACCAGTGATAGGCAAACTCTGGCCTGGCCTGCAGGCCAGATGTGGGCCTCCTGAAATGTTCTATCCTGCTCTGCAACATTATTCCTAATCTGATGAATACAATAAGTAGGATACAATACAATGAAACTTCAAAAGAGTTGCCTTAGAAACAGACTGACAGATGAGGATTTCCTTTCCTTTGGCCCCCTCTTTAAAAAGTTTGACCATCACTGCTCTAGACACTGCTGATAGCTTGCATGGCTCAGAGAACTGGGAGCTACTTTGCCCTGGGTTTAAGGGCTTCACCACACGATTGAACTGGCCAAGTGACTTTGGGACCTCACTACAGCCTTGTGTCAGCCCTTTATATTCCAAGGGGTAGGCATGGGATATGCTAATAATTTAAGCTTAAGAAGGGTCCCCAGGTCTTTAAGCTGGCTTATGCACAGGTTCAGAACCTGGAGCACTAAATGCGGGGTGGATTGTCTGCACTTTTCTATGTGCAGTTCTACTTCTGGTCGCCCCCTTATTCCCCAAAATAGACCCTTTCTGTCTAACTTTCAAGTTGTTTTCCTTAGGAGAGTCACCTCACTCTTACTCATATTTGTTCTCTGACACTAGACATTTAAAAGCATATTTTAAGATTGCTCTGAGATTTGCAGGGTGGTGCCAGCTTTTGTTTCTGCTATGTCCCCTTCTTGGCTTCATCTCTCCCATTAATACACAATGAAAAGAAATCCTTTCTAAAGTCCAGACCTAGCCCAAATGGGGATGGGCTACCTGTTCCCTTCGATGCCCATTTTCAAGAAAAAACTGCCTGGTTATGAACAGAGAATTTGTACACAAATTTCAGTTTGAATTAGAGGTTGGACTAGATGCCTTCTGAGATTAGCTTCCAGAATGTAAATCTATAACATTGGTTTCAGTTTTGACCTGAAGCTATCCAAAATAGAGGAGAAACAATTTCAGGGGCAAGAAAGGAAATCCTCAGTTTCCTGGCACATAATTCAAAGGCTTTTTTATGAAAAGCAGGAAGGAGAGGAACCCTAGTTAGAGATTCACACTTTTCCTTATTTTTATTATTGACAAAGGCTCAAAATCCTGTACTTATGGCCTGGAATGAAGACATTTCTTTAATGGCAAATTCAGAGTTAACAGAGAAAAATCATCCTTACCCACAGAGAGTAGATTCTGCACATTCTCCAGCATGACCTCCAGATATAGCTCTTTCTGAGAATGGTCCAATAGGCACCACTCTTGCTGGGTGAAATCCACAGCCACATCCTTGAAGGTTATTGACCCCTAAAACAGTAAAAGTCATAGCATTTAGAGCTGAACCTTCAAATTTCATCTAGTACAACCCACATCAACTGACTGGAGTTAACTGAAGCACACAAGGGATTTACCCAAATTTCTAACCTTGAAGAGTATCAGAGCCAGCACTGCAGATCAATCATTCAGAGCCCAATGGAATATTGACAGAGGTATTTTGTATCTTAAGTGAGAATCATGTTGTGAGGAATAAAACCTAGAGAAGTGTCTTACTCTGAAATGCTTTTCCCTGTGGAATGAGGGAGATGGGAAGTATTCTCTGAGTGAAGTATGAGATTCTGTGGAGGAGAAAGAGAGAAGGTGATCTGAAATTCCTCTTCATCCCAAGAGTCAGAATTGATCTGGTGAGAACATTTTGTTGAAGATTTTCTGAGAAGGAAGCATATATTGTATATTCTGGGGGGGGGGGGGGGAGGGCGTGGATATATACCAGTGGTTAATGAGGAGAAAACAAAGAAAAAGGAATTCTCTACTTCATTTGATGAAATCAATACTGGCAAATCCTGTGATGAAAAATATGGTCAAAACTGATCCTGATGGCAATGGTCAAGGGGCAGTTAAAGCAAGATATCATTGCAAAGGCAATTTTCTTATTGTAGTCATAGAAGGAATTCACAGGATTAATAAATTCTGAAACCTCCAATTAAAGAAATGATGGGGAGGGGGGAGTCTATACTAAACTCGTAAGGCAGAAGCAGGCTTAATTTGGCTTTCTTAAAAGGGGCCCTCTCCCAGCTCTCCTAATCAACATTACCAGTAGCCTTGATAAAAATAAAATAGGCGAGCACACAAATAAAGGACAAAGAACTCGAAAATAAAGGTTCAAAATTGTTTGTAGATACTTTTGATTGATGATATCAAAAATCTTCAGTGGTAAATGAAATGAAACTCAAAGATGAACTTCCCTTCAAGGCCAGGTACAAGGAACACTAAAGAGACTCTTGTTATAGAAAATAAACTTTTTATTTAAAATATATATAAGGGTAAAAGGATTGCTAATTCTAAGGGATTCTAACTCCACCCAAATAAACTCCCAGGCCCCACAAGGAACTCCTTCTCCTGTGGTTGATTCACAGGCTACACTAATCCTCCCTGATCTAACTAACCACATTTATACTATTCTAACTAAACCTAACCACTCTAACGCTTAACTTCGCCTTTAAGTTATAAAGATAATCAAGGCTAAGTAGTTGAGTCTCCACAAGAACCAAGATAGGACTCTGAGCCTTAACAGACTCAGAGTCCAAACCAAAGACCAGGTTTTGTTTGGTCTTTTCAGAGTTTAAACCATCTATACACAATAACAGATAAATGAATAGTGTTTCCCAAGTTGGAAAAGAAAACACTCCCCTCCTTCAAGTTTTTCACTCTGACAGAGATAGAGAGAAGCCAAGACTTTACCTTCTCCAGCCCTGAGAAAGAAAAGTGGGTGTGAAGCAGGCAACTGCCAGAAGCCCCTCCTGGAATGCCACACCCAGAGCGTGTAACTGTCATGGAATTATGCTTATAACTGCCACCTGCTAAATTAACACTCTCAGCTCTAGTTGAAACTCCAATTCCTCCTCCAGCAGCTTCTCTGCTTCTGATGTTTAAACTAATGAAACAAGACTCATTTTCTAATATTATCCTCATAATCAACACATCACACAGCTTTTACAGCAGGGAAGGGACACTAGAGATGAGACATTTTACTTGGAGCTCAGTGAGGCTCACATAATGTCACAGTTTCTAAAAATCATCTCTTTCCCTTATGCCATATTTCTATGATCCTAACAATACTGGGTGCTCGTCCTCTATCAAAAGTATTGACTAATCTTTGCTAGCACAGGATTGGTAACCTTGATGTGAACCATAGTAATGCTTATCACCAATGTTACTAAGATAATGGATTGACTTGCAACTAAAAGCTGAGGCTGAAAGCCCCCAAAATGAAGATGGAAGGCTTTTTCCAAAATCTATCTTTAGTTTTTTGTTTTCTTTCACTCTTTCCTTTTGTTCACTCCCCCAATCCATATTTCCTGTCTGGGGCCTCCCCACAGGTTAGGAACCTGCGTGCCCTTTGTGTTGTGCTGGTTACAGCAATAATCCTCAAAGGCTGAAATACTCTAGATAATCTAGAGATCTAGATAAAAGCATAAAGAAGATTCCATAGTTATATGGGATCAGTCTCTGATTTTAGCTAAATGAAGAAGCACAGACTCATGTTAAATGGAGATTTTCAGGATCCACAGAGTAGGATCTGGCATAGCCAAAACATCCTGTCTTTGCTTTATGATGAATGCTATTTGTTACTGGAATATATTCAGTCATCTTATATTAAGTTACACAGAAAAAAGAGCAACTATGATGAGGAAAAGAAGGGATTTGGAAGCAGCTGGGTGGCTCAGTGGATTGAGAGCCAAGCCTAGAGATGGGAGGTCCTAGGTTCAAATCTGGCCTCAGACACTTTCTAGCTGTGTGACCCTGGGCAAGTCACTTAACCCCCATCGCCTAGTCCTTGCCACTCATCTGCCTTGGAACCAATACACAGTATTGATTCTAAGACAGAAGGTAAGGGGTTTTTTGTTTCTTTAAGAAGGGTGTTCATTTTTTTCAAGTATAATATTTTGGCAATTGAGTTAATTCAAAAGAAAGACACTGACAGTGTAACAATTAGAATTCTCAAGAAGCAGAATTTCTTCATTTTAAATAATTTATTAACTGACTGGTCATTTAATGTGGTCAGCTGACACTCTCCAAAATGGAAAAGAAAGAAAAACAGGTAGGAAGAGCCAATATAACAAAAATGACAATCCTACCTAAATTAATTTGCTTATTCAATGCCACACCTATCACACTACCAAAAAACTTTTTAAAGAATTAGAAAATTTTATAACAAAGTTCATCTGGAAGAAGGAAAAGATCAAGAATTCAAGGGAAATAATGAAAAAAAAAGTGAAGGATGAGGGTTTAGCAGTACCAGATCTTAAACCGTACTATAAAACGGTAATCATGAAAACAATATAATACTCTTAAGAGATAAAAGGGTGGATCAATGGAATAGACTAGGGGTAAATGACCTAAAAGAAAGAAAATCAGTAAAACAGTTCTCTTACAGTTCTCTTCTCTAGCACAAGTCTTTGGTCTTGTTCTCTCTATCTCTATCTCTCCCCCCTCCCCCACGCCGCCCCCACAAGGTACACTAGGAATCAGCTACTTTTCCCTTTCACCCCTTCCTGACCCATTCTCTATTTTTCAGTTTGCAATGCCCCTGGGACATCCAGGGGAGGAATGGTCTGAGGAAAGGTTAAGGGCTTCCATGCATGGGAAGACACAATTCCCCAGATCCTCAATACCCTCTGGAAACCTGAAACCCTACAGGGCCATTCAGTTGTCCTCTACACCCAACCTGGGGCTATTCCACCCCCTGCAATGGCTTTTGTGTATCACCAGGGCTACACTACATGTAACATCCTTCAATAGACACCTTCATGTCTTGGGAGGAAGATGTATGAGATGCAATTCTTTGGGCCAGAACCAGCATCCCCTCTCCCACAACAGTAGCAGGGGCAGAGAGCAGATCCTGAAGCCAGGTTTGGGAGAGAGAATTGCTCCTGATATAGCTGAAGGACATTCAAAGAGTTCAAGACAGGAAAGATGAGGCCCAGTGGAAAGGGCAGCCACCACCACTTACTGGGGAAGAAAGGTCCTCATTCAGATATACTTAGAACCAGAAGGCAGAAAGATCTCAGGCCCAAAGGAAAGCAGAGAAATGTGGGCTCAAAGGCAGAGTGAGATCAGTTCCAAGGAAAGTAGACAGCTTCTTGTTTGGATTTTGTCTACTCTGGGCCTGCTCTCCTCCCTGGGGCAGCTCTCCTCAGCCAGCTCATCAGCCTCCTCCTTGGCGCCCCTCTCTGCCCACCCTGATGCCAGCCCCTCCCAGGCTCTTTCCTCCTGGGGCTGGGGAACCCCAATCCTGTCTGTCACCCCCCCATTCCCCAGCACCCACTCCTGAGGCCCTCCTGTAGCCAGTGGGGAATGGCTGTCAGCAGGGAATGTGGGGGAGAACCTCAGTGACTGCCCTGGAGGCTGCCTTTGCTGGGAGGACAGAACAAGGGCCCGGATGTCCTGAGCAGCCCCTGCCCTGCCCCCGGCCCTCACCTGCTTCTTTTTACTCTGTCTAATGAGGCACAAAGGCCTGGCCAAGCCTGAGCCCCTGCCTGACTCAGGAAGCAGCCCTGAGTCCTCTGGCCCGGAGGAAGGAGCCTGGCTGGAGCCCTTCTCAGCAGCCCTTCCAGCCCTGCCCTTTCCTTCTGCTAAAAACGCTCCTTTTCCTGTCTGGGCCTCCCCTGAGCTCCCCCCAAACGCCTCCTGAAGCCTCCCTGGCAGGCCTGACTGACCTGTCCAAGGCCTGAGGCCTGGAGCTCAGCAGCAGAGCCTGTCCCTGGGCCCTCCCTGGGGCTGGGGGACCCCCGGCCATCCCCGCTGAGGCGGGAGGAAGGAATGGCAGCGCCTGGGCCTGGCTGGCTGCAATCTGGGCCGCTCCTTCAGGCAGGGGCTACCGAGGCAGGAAAGCCCAGAACATGGTGGATGGGGAGCAGCCAGGGAGGACCCTGGAGCTCCCCCTGAGGACAAGCAGGGATGGCGCCCCTGGAGGCCTGGCAGAGACACAGCGCTGAGCTCTGCTGGATTCCAGCCTGGGGGGGCTGCACTCACCTGGGAGGGGGGCCTCGGGGTCCCGGGCGCCATTCTCTCTGGCTGCGGGCTCTCTGCTGGGGCCACACGGGAGTCCTTCAGGGGGTGGAGCCCCGAGGGGGGAGACTTCCTGTTTGTCCACCTGTGGGGGAGGGAGAAAGACGGAGGGCTCAGAGGGGCTCCCAGGCCCTTCCCTGGCCTCAGGGGAGACTCTCCCCCACAAGGGGGAACAGGAAGCCTCAGGCTAGGAGAGGGCCTCAGACTGGACAGGCAGAAGCCTCCCCACCCCCTCTGCAGACGTTTTTTTGGCTTCACTCAATTCTAGGACTGCCCGAGGGAGGTGGGAGATTGAGATAGACTGCTGGGGGGAGGGGTACAGCGGAATGGAGGCGGGGACTGGAGAGGGAGCTGGGCATCAGTGGGGGCGGGGAGCGTGCTGGCATTTCTCCAGTGCCGAGTTCAGGGCTCCTCCTATGGCATGTGGGCACGGGCACCCCCCACCCCCGCTGCCCCCGGACCAGGATCCCGTGGGCTGCTTCTCCCCTTGGTCTCTTCTGACCTAGATGCCCCCCTGGGGGAGGGGTAGGACAAGCCCCTCCCCCATCCTGTCACTGTCCCCCTCTCTCCCAGCTGCCTCCTGGCTCTTGAGCTGCCGGTCCTTCTCTCGCTCTCCTGGGGGAAGGCAAAGCACCGCCATGGCTCCAGGTCCAGACACAGCCGCCCTGGCCCGAGCCCGGAACTTCCGTGTTTGTCCCTTTTCTGGGGTCCTTTAAAGTGAGGGACAGACTCGGAGACAGCCCCTCCCCCACCACAAGCACTTACACAGGCCCCGGGCTCCGGCCCCGCCTCTCTGGCTGCACATGCGCACAAGCTCAGAAAGCCGGCTCTGGTCCACCCGGGTCTTCCCGTCCCCCAGGACTGCTGGAGCAGAAAGTCCGAACGGCCAGAGCAGGGAGCCAGGCCGAGCCTGCACACTGATTTCCTATTCCGCTCTCCCCCACCTCCCCCTCTCCTTCTCACCCAGGAAAGGCCCAAGAATCACAAGTGTGAGCCTCCCAGGAGCTGAGGCTGTCCAGCTGAGATTCCCAGAATGCCTTGAGGTAGCACAGGGGGCGGGACCAAGATTTGTGTGGTTCGGGCATTCTGGGAAATGGAGTCCTCCTGCCTGGGCCCCTGGGTTTAGAGTACTAGTGGGGGAGGGGCTCCCCTTCAGCTCAGCCCTGCTTTTTATTTGGCCTGGAAGCTGCCTCCAGCTAGAGCCTGGCACATAGCAGGCGTCTAATAAGTGCCTACTGATTGACAGATCGACGGATCTATGCTGCCCAGGGCCTGGGGAGGTGATGATGGGATCCCCCTCCAGGTGCACATTCAAACACGTACTAAGGGAAACAGACACGGGTACTCTTCCCCTTCCCCCCCCCCAACACTTTTACCGCCCAGCGTAGCGCCCCCGCTAGCTTGATCTCGATGCACATGCGCAGAAGCTTTCGCCCAGGCTTTGAGGCTCACCAACCCGGAACCGGGCCATTCAGGTCTTCCCCTTCCCCAGGATTTGGCAAGCAGAATGTCTCAGCTGCCAGGGCTGGGCAACCATCTCCACCACGCCAACCCTCCCCCCGCCCCCTTATCCTATCCAGGGCCTCCCTCCCCTCCCCCGCTCAACCAGCAAAGGTCCAAGAAACACAGCCACAGGCCTTTCAGGAGCTGAGAAGACCCACATGAGATTCCCAGCATGCCCCGAGGCTGCCACAGTGGGGAGGAGCCAAGGAGGAGTCAGGAAACAGGCTTTCTGGGAAGTGGAGTCCCGCCTGGGCCCTGGATGTAGAGGCTTGGTGGGGGAGGGGTCATAAAGGAATTGTTCCCCCTTCCCACCCTGCCCTGCAGCTTCTTCCTCAGACTGGAAGCAGCTTCCTGCTAAGGCCTGGCACACAGCAGGTGCCTAATAAATGTCTATTGACTGACTGACTGACTGACTGATCAATCCAGGATCTCTGCTCCCCAGGGCTTGGGGAGGTGGCGCTCGGATCCCCACTTCTGACAGAAGGAAACTGAGGCAGAGAACAGCAGCTGACAGTCCAGGCCCAGGCCAAGCCCTGCCTCCCACAGGTTCCCCTCCTCCAGGGATCTCTCTGAACATCCTGCTGCTCCTTCTACTTTGGGGGGACCCCAGGGCTCCCCAAAGCAGGGGCCAACTCCATCCCCAGGTAAAGAAATCGAGTCTGGGGGGCTGCCCTCCTGGGCCTGGAACCCCCAAGATCTGGGCTCAAATGTGGCCTCAGACACAGCCGAGTTGGGGGAGCCTGGCCAAGGCCCTTCCCCAGCCTTTACCTCAGTTTCCCCACTATAGAATCCAGAGAAGAAGAGCCTGAGTGGGGGGGGGGGCTGCAGGGAAGGGGATCCAGAGAGGATCTGGGGGGACACAGAGCTGACTCCTCTGGGTCTCCTGGGCCTCTGGGCCAGCTGAAGAGGGTCTCCTTCAGCACTGCCCCAGCCCAGGAGGCCCAAAGACCCTTCAGAGGCCTGGGGGAGGTCCAGGAACGCCCCTCCTGCCCTTTGTGAGGCCACAGAAGGCAGCAGCAGCCCCTGAGCCCAGGCTCTGAGCCCGGATGGACAGAGGACAGTCTGGGGATGTCTGTGTGTCTGTCTGCAGGGCTGTTGGGCTTGGGCTGTTCAGGCCTGGCGGCCTCTTCCTGACCCCTTTGGGGCTTTCTGGGCAGAGAGGCTGGGTAGCTTCTCCCCTCTCCTCCTGGAGCCCATTGGACAGGGGAGGAAACTGAGGCAAGCAGGCTACAGTGACTCGTCCAGGGTCTTGCAGGGGGAGAACTCAGGCCTCCCTGACTCCAGGCCTGGCTCTAGCAGGCACAGAGGGGCTAAAGGCCTGGAAGGGCTTCTCTCCCGGGATGATTCTTCCTTTTCTGTCCTCAGGGCTGGGGCTGCTACTCTGAATTCCTCTCTGCTGTCTCTGGGGGCTCAGGAGGAGACAGTACATAGGCCTGGGCTGGGCATGGCCTGCCCTCCCCTGGGATGGGGGTGTCGGGGTCCCTCAGGCCCTTCCCTGGACTCTAGACTCTCCTTCTAGGCTTTGGGCCTAGAGGCTGAGCTGGGAGGGAGCCCTAAAGGGAGGCCCAAAGGGGGAGGCCTCCAGGGAGGTGGCTGGGCCTGCCCTCAGGGGAGGCTGCAGAGAGGGTCCAGCCCCCTCTGGAGTTCCTCCTAGGCCTGCCAGCCCCCAGGAGGAGCTCTTTCCTGCAGACACCCCCAGGCCCAGCCCCCAGAAGCCTGGCTCCTGCCCTCCCCCAGCAGGAAGGTCTTCCCCCCTCAGATCTCCTCTCAAGCCTTCAGACTCCCCATTCCAGCCCCCAGCAGGGACTTCCTGGCCTCCCCTCCTCCTCCCAGTCCCTTACATGCCCTGCCTTCTTCCAGCTCTCCCCCTGCCGTGTTCCCCTCCTTGTTTATCCCAATACTTCTGTGTCACACTCAGGGCTGAGTCTGGGCTCCAGAAGACCCAGAAGGGCTCCAAAGTGTCCCAGGACACATTTGAACTCAGAACTCTGCTCTCCGGGCCAGGCTCTATCCACGGGGCCATCAGGCTGCCCCTGGTCTGAGCTTCTTCTCAGAGCTTTTCTTCCACATCCCTCCTGGTGCTTCCAGGCATTCCTCACCCCTGCTGCCACCCCCAAGGTGGGGGTCCTGTCCCCTCCACCCCCCACAGGCTGGGCCCCCCAACTTACCTCTCCTCTAGCCAGAAACATCTCCCCATTGGACCTGCCTCCATGCTGGCCTCCCTGTGCCACCCGTACCAGGAAGCGGCCTTTCCCTGTGCCTTATCAGAGCCCGTCCTGGCCCCCCCAGGACTTTGTCTTCCAGAGGGGAGGGGGAGCAGGGAGGCCCTTTGGGGGCACAACTTCCTGGGTTGGGGGGCCTCAGGGCATGACGGCCCCCCATCCCCCAGGGACTGGAGCAGAGCAGGATTGGGTCTGGGGCCTTGTTAGCTCCCTAGGAGAGGAAAGGGGGCATCTGGGAGGAAGAGGAAGCTGGAATAATGGGTGCATGAAGGTATGCAGACACAAGGAGGGTCAGGAGAGAAGCAGACTGGGCCAAGGTATCTCTGAGCCACGTATGCCTCATCTGCCTCCATTGGATGGACAGGAAAAGAGGCCAAAGTCTGAAGATGCCCCGCTTGGCTCTGAGACCCCATCATGGGTCCTGATGGGTTTTTAGAGGCAAAGAGGGGAGGTTGGTGGGACTCGGGGCTCTCTTGAGCTGAGGAATTGGATGGTGAAGCTCTGTCAGCCCCCCACGTATAGCGGAGATGGGGCAGGCAAGGATGGCAATTGAAGAGATGGCGGAAGTGGCTCATTCATTAATATGTGGTGGACATCCACGTGTTGCAGCAGAAGATGGGGGAGGACAGGAAGACTACAAGCTCGGAACTCGCTTCTCAGGAACAAAGAGGAGACTTCAGGGGTCAGGAGAGGACAGCTGGGAATGTGGATCTCATGAAGGTAGGAGTAGGAGCTGCTCAGGGCATGGCTGAGGGAGGATCCGGGAGGAGTGGTGGGGAGCCGGCAGGCTTCGGCCAGGCTTCAGACTCTCCCACCACGAGCAGGCCAGCAGGAGACGGGGGAGCAAACGGCCTGCACAGGGTGTCCCCAGAAGCCAGGCTGTGAGCCATCAGAGGTGAGTCTCTGTCAAGGCTGGAAGACGCAATGAAAGAGACAAAATGGGATCAAGATGGAAGGAAGTTCCTTCATCACGGGCCATCCCAAAGGCATGACGGACATTTCTAGGAGCTGCTCTTCAGAGTCTTCAACGCTCCACTTTGGTGGTCACTGAAAAGCAGGGAGAGGAATTCGGATCTGGCACAGCTTACAGTCCAATTTGATCTTGCATTGCTGTGACCCAACGGATTATCTGTATTGTTCCTTTGCAAGAATGCGAGCTTTCCGAGGACGTGTTCTAGCCCAGAGCCAGACCCCACCAAGATCCAGCAAGCCACAAAGGACCACATTTCTCTGCACACGAACGTCCCCACAGGAAACAAATGTCCTTTTCTGAGGGTGTCGTCCCTCGGAGTTTTCACGAGCAATGTGGAAATGGGAGGACAACACCTAAGAAGAGCAGCCATCGTCGTAGAACACTGGGCCTGCTGCAGTGCCCTTTGAGGAAGGATTTGATTCAGCATGATTAGCTCGATTTACAGAGGACGCAGCTAAGGCTGAGAGAGAAGAAGCCCATTTCCCAGGGTCCTAGAGCAGATGAGTGTGTGAGGAAGACTTCCAAGCCACAAGGATCATCCCTCACAACAGGGCCATGTCGGCCACTGCATCCGCCGCAGCGTCACCAGCATGGTCCGCAGGTCTTCCTTCAGGAAGAGCCCTGACCGCAGACACCCACATCGGAGGAATGTTTCTCTTCTCTTCAGCTCCACTCCTATGGGAGGGACATCCAGGCAAACAACAGTGCTGGAGAACAGGCGTTTACAGAGGAGGAAAGACTCTCTGAGACCCAATGAGATGTCAGGAATGACCTGACCTTTTTGGATGATACTGAATTCCCGATGAAAGTGGGTCATTTATCCCCCAGGCTTCACCTGGTTAAGCTTTCATTATGGATGAGGAAACCATCACCTAGGAATGGTCAGAACCAAAGTTCAGAGTTTATTTGCATGTCAACGTCCATGTTCCGTCATCAGAACAAGTCTCATACTTCTTCCCTCACTAAATATCCTCTGTTTCTGTATGGAAAGTCATACCTCACTCCTTTTCTATTGTTGTCTTTGAAGTAAACTTCTGGATGAAAAAGGGAGAACTGTTGCATCAGGCAAGTGTTTCAAAACACCATGAAAGCATCCTAGCAGGCTGAACAATGAGGACTTTTAAAAATTACTTTGCTTCTTGAGGTGACAGATTAGGAAACTGAGGCCCACAATGCTTTTCAGTAGCCTAAGGTCATCTCAGCCAAAAGCCAGTGTTCTTATCCACTTCCCTACATCTTCGTGAATGATGGTGAAATGTCCACTCAGGTCAAATGAGTGAAAATAAAATTTCATGCATTCATTCAGTGCAAAGTTTTCTTCTTATGGAAAGGAAAATGTGTGTTACCTCCTTTTCCCCAAAACAGCCAGATAGCTTCGCTGCTTCTAATAGGCTGTATCTCTCCAGCACTTTATATCATATAAATCTCTCAAGATTTGCATGCCAACTTATTCTCACAGAAATGGGTGAGAGCCTCTAGTACAAAGCCACAATTTCTCTCTCTGGGCTCCAAGGATAATCTGGAAGAGTCACTACTCAGAGTTGTTTCGAGTTCTAATTTTGGTATAGTGTCCTCAATTTATTGCAAGGGATCAGTTCCCCAATATTGTCTGACTAACTAAAATAAATTAGCTTTTATGAGGGGATATTTACTGAAAAGTTATAGAAAAGACAAAAGTACATACATTTCTCCCTACCCAACACTCTCCCTTATATGGACTGAGTATAGCAGATATAGCAGATATACCAGTGTAAAATGGTTTCTAAAAGAATTTGCTCCAACAAATAGATTTCAAAATGCAATATCTTTACTGAACAAATCATTTCTTCTGCTCCTTTCATCAGGGCTGTTGGCTCCATAACTGGCAGCCAGTTCGGGTCCGAATTCCCAGCACTGCATTCACAAGACTCTCCCAACCTTGTGAAACTCATGGTTTCCAGGGCTCTTTCACCTAAAAGCAGGACAGAACAAATACAAAAATGAAACACAAGGGTCCATGGTCGCTGCCACGTGTTCGCCTGGATGGGGAAGGCTTGAGGCCCTTTACTCACAGAGAAGGTTCTAGCATGTCTCCCACTCAGATAGGAAAGAGAAAACTCCTCAGCCAGTGAATGCCTTTTGAATTCTTTCTCACTTCTATCTGGGAAAGGAATCAAGTAGCACCACCTCCTCCATAATGAGGAAAGTGCAAGTAGTCAGAATGTCAAGGGATGCGTTGGATGAGGAGCAGGACCTTTCCATTATACGTCACCCCTTTCTACAAGCGAGGAGCCCAGCGTCTTCTTCCAGATGGACTAGCAGCAGGCAGAGCTCAGTACTCATCCTCTGGAAAGAAGGTCTCATAGACAAGTTTCCTAGTAAAGAACAGTCAGTTCACTCCCATCCTACAAGCTGATGGTCCTTGTATGCCACACTGAGAAAATGAAATGTAATTTGGGATTGTTGCCAACCTTTCAGCCAGCCACTTGGGCTGTTACCATTAGAATGGTCCAGGCTCTACTTAACAATGTAGAAGGTGTGTCAGAAGTTCATTTAGGACAAATATTTAATTTTACAAATGATAAAATTCAAGTCCCCAAAGGAAAGTGTCTCTGACCTAGGGCCACAGTTAGTGATGGAGGTAGGACTAAGAAGGAGGTCCCTTGGCCATTCCATTACGGATGTCCAGTGATATGAACCGGGTGTAATGCAGGGTTGCAGCAGAAGCTCTTGCTTTTTGCAAACCAACTGTAGCGGCCCTGACAGTTGGAAAGGAATAGAATGTTGAACCAGCCAGGAGGCTGGGCTCACAGGAAAACTGTTAGAGCTTGTCTATAAATATCTCTGGAGTACCAACGGAAGGGCCTTTTGCTTTGGGGGCATTTGGGAGCTTTGACAGATTTCCCTTGACTCTCCCTTGACATCCTGCTATTTCCCTTGATTTCCCCACTGGGCCCTGGGAGGAGGGTATTTTGGTAGGGGGAGATCATGGGAATTAGCTTCTGTAGGCAGGCAGGACAACCTAAATGAAGCCATCCCCTTATCTAGTGATCTTATTACGCAGGGCAGTGAAATTATCCCTGATGGAGGGAGCCGGCCTCCTTCGGTCTGACCCCTCTTCTGTGACCCTTCCCCAGCACCAGCTTCTCCCTCGCAGCCCTTACCAAACCCTAATCCCCTTTTCCCTCAGCTTACCCTGGCAATAATAAATCCCTCCATTTTTATACAAAGAGTTTCTGGAGAATCATTGTACCCACTAGTAGGGCAAAGGCTGAAGAAGGAAAGGAGTGACTTTCTTTATTACTGGAGGACAAACCCAGGCATCCATCCTGGGCAGGAGGCGGCCAGCTACCACTCCCTGCAGGTTTCTGTTTTCTTCGGCAGGAAGGGGCCTCTTGACTCCTCCCCTCAAGGGGGCTTTAGAATAGCGGCAGGTGCCTGAAGAAACCCTTCAGCCAGACCCATATCGTTTCTGGCTGACCCAATTCTTATATTGTAGAGAGAGTCTCCCTGCCTGAAAGGCCCAGCTTATTCCTCCCAGTCCCCTCAATACCCAGCCTCTGGCGTTGGCCTGCTCCATTAGCCCTTCCTATATTCCCCTTTATTCCATTATCAACATTTGCCCTTTTATTCCATAACGGAGGATATGCTTTCTTGGCCTGCGCTACTCAGAATATTTATCTCTCTAGTTAATAGCACACTTTCTACTCTCTTATTAATGACTGGGATCCCCCACTCTGTGTGCAGGGAAACAGGAGGACAATGAAGGAGGGAGAGCCGGTCTGCTGCTTCAGCTGTTCCCAGTGCCCAGAGGGAGAGATTTCCACCCAAACTGGTGAGGCTGTGCAGGGAGCTGCCCTTGTGGGATCTCTCGTCCAGAACCTTGTGGGGCTGGACTCGAACCTGGAGTTAAATACAAACCTGGGAGGGTCAGGGTAAGTGTTTGAGTTAATGACACTGAGCTAGAAATAATGACACATGGCCAGAGATGGTACCTGATAACACAATGGGATGGAAAATAGAATTAACAAATTGTATATATCTATATCTATATCTGTATATATATATGATAGACAGACAGATAGATGGATAGAGAGATAAATGGATAGAGAGAGAGAGATAGACAGACAGACAGATAGATGGATAGAGAGATAAATGGATAGATAGATAGATAGATAGACAGATAGATGGATAGAGAGATAAATGGATAGAGAGAGAGAGAGATAGACAGACAGACAGATAGATAGATGGATAGAGAGATAAATGGATAGATAGAGAGATAGACAGACAGACAGATAGATAGATGGATAGAGAGATAAATGGATAGATAGACAGATAGACAGATAGATAGATGGATAGAGATAAATGGATAGATAGATAGATAGACAGACAGATAGATGGATAGAGAGATAAATGGAAAGATAGAGATAGAGATAGACAGACAGACAGATAGATGGATAGAGAGATAGACAGACAGACAGGTAGGTAAAATTGATATCTTCCCTTATCCCTTTGTAGATCAATGCTGTCTTCAATTTGGGCTGAGCATATTGAGATAAGGAATAAGGATGTTCTGGAGTCCACTTGCACCCATCTCTCAGAGACAGCTGTTAAATTTTCAGAATAAGCATTTACAGAGAGGAAATCAGTCAGCGTTCCAGATTAGGATTTGGTTATTTGTTTATCATCTGGGTTTTAGAAAAGGATATAGCATGTGTCAATAATGTGAATTGAACCTTTAAGTGGGATGTGCACACCTTTTTTAAAGGCCCTTGTGGAACAGCTAGAACCAGACCGAGAAATAGGAGGTCCTGGGTTCTTCCTAGCTGTGTGGACCTCAGCAAGGCACCTAACCCCAATTGCCTAGTTCTTATGACTCATATTCCTTGGAGCCAATGACTTAGCCTTGGTTCTATGACAGAAGTTAAGGGATTTTTTAAAGCCAGTTGTTAACAATTTACCATCACAGCCCTGAATGAAGACAGCTAGCATCTTGATTTCTCTGCAAATGGATATGTGAGGGGCAGCTGGGTAGCTCAGTGGATGGAGAGCCCGGCCTAGAGACAGGAGGTCCTAGGTTCAAATCCAGCCTCAGCCACTTCCCAGCTGTGTGACCCTGGGCAAGTCACTTGACCCCCATGGCCCACCCTTACCACTCTTCCACCTATGAGACAATACACAGAAGTTAAGGGGTTAAAAAAACAAACAAACAAGCAAATGGATATGGGGGGGGGCTTGTAACTTGGCCCCATTGCAGATGATACTTGCTGATGGTTTGAAATAAATGCTACTTATCATTTTGAGGAAAGGTCCTTCTATTCCTATACTTTCTAGTGTTTTCAATAGGAATGGATGCTGTATTTTGTCAAAGGCTTTTTCTGCAAAAAATAATTATCATGTGATTTCTGTTAGTATGTTATTGATATGATCAATTATGTGCATAGTTTTCCTAATATTAAACCAGCCTTGCATTCCTGGTCATAGTGAATAATCCCTGTGATAACTTGCTGTGGTCTCTTTGCTAGTATTTTATTTAAGATTTTTGCATCTATGTTCATTTTTTTAACCCTTACCTTTTGTCTTAGAATCAATACTGTGCATTGGTTCCAAGGAAGAAGAGTGATAAGGGTTCTTGGTGAGTTCATTGATGGCTTGTTCAATTTCTTTTTCTGATATGGGATCATTTAAGTATTCTATTTCTTCTGCTGTTAATCTCGGCAATTTATATTTTTGTAAATATTCGTCCATTTCACCTAGATTGTTATATTTATTGTCATATGATTGGGCAAAATAGCTCCTAATAATTGCCTTAATTTCTTCTTCATTAGAGGTGAAATACTCCTTTCCATTTTTGAAACTGATCTGAGGGCTCCAGGGGGGACGGAGGTCAAGACTAACCCATAAAGAAGTTGGGTCAAAAGTGTTCTGAGTCATGTGAGATTCAGAAGCTCCTATTCTTACATCAAGAGAGCCCCGGAGTCCCTCCTCTCTTTGCCTCTAAAAACCTGTCAGGGCCAATGTCCAGGTTTCAAAGTTAAAGGGGGGCTTTGGCAGACTTCAGCCTCCTTTCCCGGCCATCTAATGGAGGCAGATGTGGCTCAGAGACGCCTTGGTCCAGTCTGCTTCTCTCCTGCCCCTCCCTGTGTCTGCACACCTTCATGCACCCATTATTCTGGCTTCTTCCTCCCAGACGCCCCCTTTCCTCTCCCAGGGAGCTAACCAGGCCCCAGACCTAATCCTCTGCTCCAGCCCCTGGAGGATGGGGACCATCCATGCCCTGAGGCCCCCCCAGCCCAGGAAGTTGTGCCTGCTGGAGCTCAGGACCTGTAGTCAGGGAGGCCTGAGTTCTCCCTCTGCAGGACCCTGGACAAGTCACTGTAGCCTGCTTGCCTCAGTTTCCTCCCCTGTCCAATGGGCTCCAGGAGGAGAGGGTGAAGCCACCCAGCCTCTCTGCCCAGAAAGCCCCAAAGGGGTCAGGAAGAGGCAGCCAGGCCCGAACAGCCTGAGCCCAGCAGCTCTGCAGACGGATACACAGACACCCCCAGACTGTCCTCTGTCCATCTGGGCTCAGAGGCTGCTGCTGCCTTCTGTGGCCTCACAAAGGGCAGGAGGGACCTTCCTGGGCCTCCCCCAGGCCTCTGAAGGGTCTTTGGGCCTCCTGGGCTGGGGCAGTGCTGAAGGAGACCCTCTTCAACTGGCCCAGAGTCCCAGGAGACCGGGAGGAGTCAGCTCTGTGTTACCCCAGATCCTCTCTGGACCCCCTTCCCCACAGCCCCCTCAGGCTCAGGCTCTTCTCTGGATTCCACAGTGGGGGAAACTGAGGTAAAGGCTGGGGAAGGGCCTTGGCCAGGCTGCCCCTGCTGGGCAGTGTCTGAGGCCAAATTTGAGCCCAGATCTTGGGGGTTCAGGCCCAGGAGGGCAGCCCCTGAATCACTGGATTCCTCCATCTGGGGATGGGGTTGGCCCCACCTTTGGGGAGCCCCCAGGGCCCCCCGAAAGAAGGAGCAACAGGATGTTTAGAGAGATCCCTGGAGGAGGGGAATCTGTGGGAGGGGGGGCCTGGACTGTCAGCTGCTGCCCTCTGCCTCAATTTCCTTCTCTGTCAGGGGGGGAATCCTAGTGCCACCTCTCCAGGCCCAGGGAAGCAGAGATCCATGGATTGATCAGTCAGTCAATCAAAAGGCACTTATTAGGCACTTGCTGGGTGCCACGCCTTGGTGGGAGGCTGTTTCCTGTCTGAGGAGGAAGCAGCTGGCAGGGCTGGAAGGGGAAATGGAGATGGGGGAAGAAGGCTGCAGTCTTCCCCCCTATCCCCCCCACCCCGTGGGGAACAATTCCTTTATAACCCCTCCCCCACCAAGGGGCCTCTGGGCCCAGGCAGGACTCCATTTCCCTGAACACCTGCAAACCACATCTTGGCCCTCCCCTGAGGAAGACTCCATTTCCCAGAATGCCGGTTTCCTGACTCCTCCCTAGCCTTGGCTCCTCCCCACTGTGGCAGCCTGGGGCATGCTGGGAATCTCATGTGGGTCTTCTCAGCTCCTGAAAGGCCTGTGGCTGTGTTTCT
>NC_058130.1:796963712-796997932 GCF_016433145.1 Gracilinanus agilis | reverse complement strand
ATATGGTACTGGCTAAGAGACAGAAGGGAGGATCAGTGGAATAGACTTGGGGTAAGTGACATCAGCAAGACAGTATATGATAAACCCAAAGAGCCCAACTTTTGGGACAAAAAATCCACTATTTGACAAAAACTGCTGGGAAATTTGGAAAACAATATGGGAGAGATTAGGTTTAGATCAACATCTCACACCCTACACCAAGATAAATTCAGAATGGGTGAATGACTTGAATATAAAGAGGGAAACTATAAATAAGTTAAGTGAACACAGATTAGTATACTTGTCAGATCTCTGGGAAAGGAAAGATTTTAAAACCAAGCAAGAGTTAGAGAAAATTACAAAATGTAAAATAAATTATTTTGATTATTTAAAACTAAAAAGCTTTTGTACAAACAAAAACAATGCAGCCAAAATCAGAAGGGAAACAACAAATTGGGGGGAAAATCTTTATAACAAAAAACTCTGACAGGGGTCTAATTACTCAAATATAGAAGGAGCTAAATCAATTGTATAAAAAATCAAGCCATTCCCCAATTGATAAATGGGCAAGGGACATGAATAGGCAATTCTCAGATAAAGAAATAAAAACTATCAATAAGCACATGAGAAAGTGTTCTAAATCTCTAATAATTAGAGAAATGCAAAACAAAACAACTCTGAGGTATCACCTCACACCTAGCAGATTGGCTAAAATGAAAGAAGGGGAGAGTAATGAATGTTGGAGGGGATGTGGCCAAATTGGGACATTAGTGAATTGCTGGTGGAGTTGTGAACTGATCCAACCATTCTGGCTGGCAATTTGGAACTTTAATCAAAGGGCTATAAAAGAATGCCTGCCTTTTGATCCAGCCATACCATTGTTGGGTTTGTGCCCCCAAAGAGATCATAGATAAACAGACTTGTACAAAAATATTTATAGCCACGCTTTTTGTGGTGGCAAAAAACTGGAAAATGAGGGTATGCCATTCAATTGGGGAATGGCTGAACAAATTGTGGTATATGCTGGTTATGGAATACTATTGTGCTCAATGGAATAATAAACTAGAGGAATTCCATGTGAACTGGAAAGACCTCCAGGAATTGATGCAGAATGAAAAGAGCAGAACCAGGAGAACATTGTACCCAGAGACAGATACAAAGGTAAAATAGAATGTAATGGTCTTCTGTACTAGCAGCAATGCAATGACCCAGGACAATTCTGAGGGATTTATGGAAAAGAATAATACCCACATTCAGAGGAAGAACTGCAGGAGTGGAAACACAGAAGAAAAGCCACCGCTTGAACACATGGGTTGATGCAGACATGATTGGGGATGTAGACTCGAAACTACCACACCAATGCAACTATCAACAATTTGGAAATAGGTCGTGATCAATGATACATGTTAAAACCAGTGGAAATGTGAGTCGACTATAGTGGGGAAGGAGGTCTGGGGGTGAAGGGGAAAGTAAGAGCATGAATCATGTAACCATGTTAACTTTTCTAAAAAATAAATATCATTAAATGTTGAAAAAAATCTCCATTGCCTAGCCCTTACTATTCTTCTGCCTTAGGACCAATACACAGTATTGACTCCAAGACAGAAGGTAAGGGTTTTAATTTTTTAAAGGGCGTGGGAAGCAACAAATTGGGAAAAAATCTTCATAACAAAAACTTCTGACAAATGTCTAATTACTCAAACTTATAAGGAGCTAAATCAATTATACAAAAAATCAAGCTATTCCCCAATTGATAAATGGGAAGGGACATGAATAGGCAATTTTCAGATAAAGAAATCAAAACTATCAACAAACACATTAAAAAGTGTTCTAAATCTCTTATAATTAGAGAAATGCAAATCAAAACAAAAGATCATCCTAGAGGAAATATCAATAATATGGAAATACGTCTTAGTCAATGACAAATGGAAAAACCAGTAGAATTGTGTGTTGGCTATGGGATGGCATTGGGGGTCAGATAGGGAAAGAACATGAATCTTGTAACCACGGGAAAATATTCTAAATAAATTAATTAAATAAAAGTCCCCCCCCAAAAAAAGAAGAAATGATCTGTTCAACCCTTTCCAGTTCAGGTCATTATATCCCAAAGTTCACTCTGGATCTTTTGATGTAGTGTGTACTTTCTGTAGGCATCCTTATGGCACCTTCTCCAAAAGATCCACTTTCTTGATTTGAGTGTTCATGATTTTCTTTTCCTAAAATTGTTTTAAAAGATTGTAAATCTTATATTTTAGGATAATTAAACAATCCCCCTTGAGGAGGGTGTTGACCAACAGTATAATCACCCCAGGATATATGGCTGAGTTATGGGGTATATGAATCAATTTTCAAAAGAAAACCAAAAACCTAATGGAAGAGAAAAAATTAAATTCTAGATAAAAAATACATATCAAAATCTTATATGTATAAAATTACGAGTACAAAAAAGAATGTCAATAACAAGTCCTTGAATCACAAACCTTGAAGGCCCAGTTAAGGTGACCAATGTCTTACAAGCCAACAGGACAATTGCAGCAATATTGCACTTGCCTATCAGCAGCCAGGACTATTAAAAATTGCAATATTATAAAGGAGAAGGGACTAGATTTTGAGGTAAAAGGGAAGTTTGATTCCCTGGTCTGATTTTACCTTCATTCTCAGGGAATAGAGAGCCAAAAATAAAAGCCAAACAAAGATATGTAAAGGTGGAATTTTACTAGGGTGCAAAAGAACCCCAAGAAAGCAGGGTCAGTTGAAGACCATTGAACCAGGACTATAAAAGGGGGAACCCCTCCCCCAAGGCAAGCGGGTTGGTTTTGGGGGAACTGGAAGGAGAAGAAGGTATGAGCTTGCAATCTCCTGAACCAAGCATACTCAAACCCTTGCTGTCCCTTGGCAACCATTCCTGTGGACATCTTTGGGATACCTTCCCAGACTGACCCTGACAGCATCTGTTGCTGAGATATTTCAGAGATTCAATTTGAGAGCTTGTGACTCTATCACAAATATCATCAACTGTCACCTTCAATATTCCATTTAGGAATCTAAGTTATCTTGAAATAGTTAGGTAAAGAAGACTTAGTGGATAAAGGGGGAAGAGAATTCAGTTTGGGGCTTTGGACCTGGTTGGATCAAGAATCTCATAGTCTTCAACAGATAACCAATAGTAATTTTCCATTCCCTCTTCCCTTCATTCCTTCATCCCTTCCTTCAGATCTATTTGTTATTAAAGACATTACATCAAGTCAGATAGCGTCTGAATTCATCTAACAAATATTCAAAGAGAGAGAACAACAGCTGCTTACATTTCCTGAGAAGATTCCACCATTTTTCAACTGAACTTCTGTTGAAACTGGAAGGGTTCAGAGGGGGGTTTCTGGCTATCTCAGTCTGTGAACATCAAAGACAGACAAGAGATATCCCTTTCAAATGAGAAACACTTCCTTCATCTGATCCAGGGTGATAGGAGTGAATCAACCTAATCCTTGTAGGGAAGCCATTGGTCAAAATCCTCCAAAGTAATTAGCAGGCTATAGTCCTGATCAGTGAGTGATTCCAACTATCTTCTCTCCCTTACTCATCCCCCACTGCAGCAGGCTTGCTTTTTACAGGTACTTGTAGAAACCTGGCATGGGGAAGTCCAGTGATTGAATATGTCCAACAGCTGCTTCCCCTAACCTTAAAACAAGTACTTTTTCTTGGCACAGATCCTCATTAAGCCCACAGAGATGTTGGTCTCCTTGACCTTGTACTTCTTTGCACTGTGCACTGGCTCTTTTATGATTCCTTCTTCTGAAATCAGACATAATTATTAAAGTCCAATAATACTTAACAACCAATGGCAAGTTTCCATCCTCTAAAGCTTTTGGGTATGCATTGGTATTAGGGTTAACAGATATTGTAAACTTATCCTTCAAAATCAAAAACATTAATACTGATTCCATGTACTCAAGTACAAAAAATAAAAAGAAAGAAAAATCAAATATCCTATTGTAAATATAAAGACAATAAAAAATTCAGGAATTTATATTGTACATCCCTTTTGACAATGTGTCAGCCAAACAGAAGCATAATAAAAGGTTTCTCACTCACAAGAAAACTCTGTTTACACTCTAACTTAGCCATGATCCACGATGTGAGTATACATAACTTTTTTTTAAACAGAACATATAGTGTTATATTCATAACCTGGGACATCTTGGATGCCTCCTTGAATGACAGGGAAGGCAGTTGGAAGACATGGAATGTTCCGAGATGCCGTGAGCCAGGGCAAAAGTTGATTGGCCTGATTGTATAAATACCCTTGACAGCCACTTGGAGGGGGTCTTTTTAGGACTTTAGGTCTCTTGGTCTTTCTAGGTCTCTTTAGGTCTCTAGGTCTCTGGGTGGTGAAGGGAGGCAGGGAGGTCTATGAATGACAGGGAAGGCAGTTAGAAGACACGGAATGTTCCCAGGTGCTTTGAGCCAGGGGCAAATGTCAGTTGGCCCTGATGGTATAAATACCCTTGACAGCCACTTTGAAGGAGGTCTCTCTGGGCTCTGGAGGTCTCTGGACAGGAGTCTCTGGACTGGGAAATCTCTGAGTGGGTGGTGAAGGGAGGCAGGGAGGTCTATGAAGAAGAGGGTAGGAAAAGATCTGAATATTTCCTGAAAGACTGTAAGAGCTAGTGCATCACCAAGCACTGGTAGTGAGAAAGCTGAGAGAATAAGATCACCAACACAGCTGCATCAATAGCAGTCCATATTCTCTGGCTTGGATATGGCCAGGCTGGGCCCGAGGTAGTGGAGAAAGCAAATCTGCAGCTTCCACCTGATTAATAGGCTCCAGTCCTGATTGTCAAGTAGGCATAGATAATAGATTGATAGGGTCTCCAATCTCCAATCCTTGTCCTGTTTAATCCTTTCCCTGATTATAGATAAAGAGAGTTCAACAAGTACCTTCCTGAGGGATCCTTATATCATGACCCTTGGGGAGGGAATCAAACACAATCAGATACCAAATGTAATCCAAGGCAAGTCAACAGCCCTATATTAATCTATCCAACCCCAGGTTGGACCTGGAAAGGTTACCCATTTATCTGAGCTCTCGAGGCTCCTTCCTGGGCAACTGTTAGAGAGAAAGGGAAAATTATAACAACTGTCAAGGGTGAATGGAGTTTGTGTTCATCATCTGCAGTTTAGGATAATACAGATAGATACATTCACATCATTGTACATCTATATCTCCTTAGGACTCTTTTTGTTTATAACATCACTTGCTGGAGTGTTTTGCTAGTATTCTATTTAAGATTTTTGCATCTGTATTCACTAAGGAGATTGTTCTGTAGTTTTCTTTCACAGTTTTTGGTCTGCCTGGCTTTTGAATCAGTACCATATTTGTGTCACAAAAGGAATTTGGTAAAACTCCTTCCTAAGAAAAAATCCCCAGTGCCAGATGGATTTAAAGAACAACTAATCCCCAAATTATTTGACAAAATAAGCAAATAAGGAGTTTTACCCTTTCTACTTTTCACCTCTTGTCTCTGGGTTTTATTAAAATGGTTACTGCCACCTTCTGAATACCAATCCTGATCATTCCTACTGAGTACCCAAAGAATGAGGCATAACCATCTCCATTTCAGAAATTTGGAACTCACAGTGGCCTGTGATGGAGGCAGTATCACCAAACCTCTAACCAAAAGTTGGGGTAGGGATATAGGACACCTGAGCTGGTATAGGCAATGTGTGAAGAGAAGGTGAGATTCAATGATAAAACTGGGGATGGTGGCCAGTGGCATTTGGGATGTGAATGTGAGTGTAGATAGCCAGTAGCTAGTTCTAGGAAAGCCCTGTTCCAGATTGCCTCAGAAGATGCTCACCATGAGGTAAGAAATGGAGAATGAGGCTCAAAGGAAAGGGGAGTCAGAAGAAGTCCAGTGCCTTCTGGGTTCCTGGCCCAGACTTACCAGGGACCTGCACCTGAAGAGTTAGTTTCCAAATGGTGGAGTGATCTTGGCTCCTAAGGGTCTCACTCTGGGTGGGCCTTCCCAGACCTAAGAGCCCTACTCTGCCCAGCCTCTGAAGCCCTAGGATATGCCTGTTCCTCCAATGGTACCCTGGGTCAGGACATTAAGATTATGCCTGGCTCCACTTGCCACACTCTGATCTTCATCTTAGGGAATTCCCCAAATGCCTTTTCAGACTTTTTATCCTTCACTCTGATCATAGCAGGCACTGAGGAGTAGTGAGGAAACGGACCGTCCTGCTCTTAAATCTGGCATCTCTCACTAGTTAAAACTGGTTCAACATCAATAAAAACTTGTAGTTTCAGCCTCAAACATGAATTGCAGTTAGTTGTTACCAACCCTGTGTGCAAGATCTGTAATATTTTGTATTATGCATCAGTTTTATGCCTAACTGATTTTATTACGTACTCATATTGTTCTTAGAACTGTAACATCATTAGCTACCTATAGCAGTCCTCTGGTGTACCACAACCCCACCCCATGTTCTCATTCCAGAAGGACAGGGAGATCTCTCCCACAATGACCAATGATGACAAGGTGGACATTGTGGAACAAGGGGCCTGCGCACTGAGGTTCTGGCATTCCAGAGAAATTCCCCAAATTTGCACATGCACACCCTAAAACACACCTGCATCTGAATTTGGCCATGCCCCTTTCCAGGGATTTCAGGAAAGGTGAAGATTTCTCTGCAATGGCAGATGATAAGCTCCCCGGCCCTAATAAATATGCCAACCCTAATCCACAGAGTTGGGAAGCTGCTATTCTATAGTTGTGGCTGCTACTCCATACATGAAGCTACCACTGTACAATAGCGCTGCTACTCTATACAATCAGCTGCAAAGAAACTACTCTACTAGCCCCTGGACTTGTCCATCAGTCCTGAGGCTACCTAATTAGCCTCCAGAGTATTACACCACTTATTATACAACCATCAACTACTTCTTCAAATAAAATTCTTTTTCTTACAAATTGAATGGAATTTGAGTCTCCCATTCTTGGACTGAGATTCTTCTACAAACTTGGATGTGTTTCTTCCACAAGAACTCCTCTCTACTCTGTCTCTAACCTAGTGATACTGGCCTCCTCCTGGATGATTTTTGATGAAGACTCTGTATCTCGAACCTCTGCCTTTCCCTTTGTTGTCTCCACCGCTTAGAATATATCTCCATGCTCACCTTGACATCTTGGATTCAGTCTTCTCAGGTAGCATCTCACTTTATGAGAAGTTTCTCTTGGTCCATAAAACTCTTATAGCTTTCCTTCTGAGAGTCCTAGATCCTGTTCTTCCCTAGGCCTTCAATTCTGCCCCAGGGCTTAAATTCTACCTGGGCCAATAACCATGAACATCTGTGGGGCTCCATTTTCCCTATCTCTTCAACACCTGCTTCTTTCCCTCCTTCACATCCAGCACTCAGACCCTCCTACTAAGCAGATAGATATCCATAACCTTGGGCAGCAAACTAATCTGAAAGTAGAGGTCCTATCATTTCAGGTGCTGATAGCAAATGTCTCCTAAGAAAAGATTCTGTAGGGTACCATTTATAAAGATGAATCTAGATTTGATGGAACTGTCTTAAAATAAATTATGATACTTCAATTCACATGTTTTCTTATTAGGATAATTATATTTGTCCTTGTAAGTGTGAGTGTAAAACCCCTTACCCCCTTTTATGATTATAATAGTATTAGCCTTTATGATTTTTGTAACACAATCATTAGTTTTGAGTTCATAGTCAAGTAATATAGCTTGCTTTATCAAAATTATAAACATTAGCTAAGAAAATTACAGTTTGGGATGATATCAAATCTTTTTTACATCCTGACCTTAAGCCTGTAACCCAGGAGTTTCCATAATCTTACCACAGCCCTCTTAGGTGTATAACAAAATTGTAAGACAAAGAAGGATGGTCTTGTTTGTATGACAAGACAAGTAACACAGGAGTTGGTGGGCTACTCTAGTTTTCACATATCAGTTAACCAAAACTGCTGACCCCTATTATTCCACCATAATCATCAGTAAAAACACCAAGACCCTGACTGAGTACTTCCCAATTAGCACACATAGTGATCTTTTTAACACTTGCCAGATTAATCAGCACTTATTTCATTAATTAAGATGCACATATGAAAGATTTGACTCCATTCTATTTTAATTATGACTGTATTTTCTGACATTGCATCATCAGACTTTTTGGCATAAAAAATGCTATCTCCTTAGACTCAGGGTCTCTGCTCTTGATCCTGACCAGGCCTCTTTCCAATAAACCTATTTAGCTTGGAGTTCAGAACTGGTGTGACAAATTTTCACCACATATGTGGCACAAAGCAATGCAAAATAGGCTTAAGTTTTGATATGTAAGTGAGAGGTTTAGAAATTGTATAAATAAGTGTAATTGTATTAGTTACGTTACACTGGCCTCTGAAAGCAATCAGTCTAGTGTCAAGCTGATAGATGCACTGTGATTTTCTATGTAATATAATTACTTTGATAATATATTCAACTGAATAGAAATCATTGGAATGTCAATAATTTTATTTCATATTTGAAATCCACAATATCATTTTTTTTTGCTTTATAGGAATTTTTGGGCAAACTGTTTTTGGAAATGATGCTAATCACAAATGGTTTCTATAGAGCAAAGACACTATTTCCTTTCTAAATTAACTCCTCTTTAGATCAAGATTCCTTGAAATGATGAATTTAGGCATTTAAGAATAGGGTTAGAATGTTTAAAAACTGAAATATTTATTTGGACATTTGTTGTAAAGCAAATGATAACTTCTTGTTTCCATTTTAAATCTTGGTTGCATTAGTTTTATTTGTATAATTTTGAATTTAATATAACAAAAATTATCTATTTTACACCTCATAATGTTATCTATTTCTTATTTGGTCATAAATTCTTCCTTTGTAAATAAATTGATCTGAAAAGTAAACTATTCTAGACTTCCTTATTTTTCTTATGGGATCACACTTTAGGTCTAAATCATATGTCCATTTAGAGATCTCATATTAGGAAAGCTTATGACATACTAGAGTGAATTATCTCATTTTGAGCAAGGTGAGAGCTCAGTGTGAATGACTGTGGGTTCTCTGATGTACAGTATAAGAGGGAAAATTATGAGACATCCTAAATTAATTATATTTAATCTAAAGTAGTAGGGGAAAGATGGAAAAATAGGAGAGATATACTTTCCTCACTACTCCATTTAGCTTGCTATTCTGTGGTCAACATTAGGGTGCCCTAGCCATACTTACAGGGAACTCCAGCCAGAAACAAAATTGAAAGAGAAGAGCTTGGACATCAGCTCTTCCCTCAGTTTCTCAAACCTTTTCTCCACCCTCTGATTCTCACACATCTTGTCTCAGGAGCCCACTGTGGCTTTCTATTTTGCCTGGGCCATTCAGGGGGTACAGTCCAGGGGGCAGTGCAGGGGACACCACCCTACCCTTGTCTTGTGATCTCTCAACTCTATTACTGTCATTTTCCTGCTGCCATTTTATCCTCATTCAATGGTTTCCATCATGCAATTCTCAACTCTTAGTCAAGTTCAGGCTCAAGCCAGGTATGCTACCCCAGAAAGGGGTGAAAGTAAATTTCCTTCACACAGTACCAAGACTACTATGAAGGAGCTACATGTGAACATCTTTCCATACTGCTTGTATTCTTAAGGTTCCTCCCCAGTGTGGATTCGCTGATGAAGAACAAGACTGGAGTACACTGTGAATGATTTTCCACAGAACTTTATTCTTAAGGTTCCTCCCCCGTGTGGATTCTCTGATGTACAGCAAGATAGTCACTCCGACTAAATGTCTTTCCACATTGCTTGCATTCATAAGTTTTCTCACCAGTGTGAATTCTCTGATGTACAGCGAGATGGGAGCTCTGACTGAATGACTTTCCACATTGTTTGCATTCATAGGGTTTCTCACCAGTGTGGATTCTCTGATGTAGAACAAGACTGGAGTTACCTGTGAATGACTTTCCACACTGATTGCATTCATAAGGTTTCTCCCCAGTGTGTGTTCTCTGATGGTTGGCAAGATGCGACCTCAGTCTGAATGTCTTTCGACACTGGTTGCATTCATAAGGTTTCTCCCCAGTGTGGATTCTCTGATGTACAGTAAGATAGTCACTCCGACTAAATGTCTTTTGACACTGGTTGCATTCATAAGGTTTCTCACCAGTGTGGATTCTCTGATGTAGAACAAGACTGGATTTAACTGTGAATGACTTTCCACACTGGTTGCATTCATAAGGTTTCTCCCCAGTGTGGATTCTCTGATGTAGAACAAGATTGGATTTAACTGTGAATGACTTTCCACACTGATTGCATTCATAAGGTTTCTCACCAGTGTGGATTCTCTGATGCAGAACAAGACTGGAGTTACCTTTGAATGACTTTCCACACTGACTGCATTCATAGGGTTTCTCACCAGTGTGTGTTCTCTGATGGTTGGCAAGATGCGACCTCAGTCTGAATGACTTTCCACACTGGTTGCATTCATAAGGTTTCTCCCCAGTGTGGATTCTCTGATGTAGAACAAGACTGGAGTTACCTGTGAATGACTTTCCACACTGGTTGCATTCATAAGGTTTCTCACCAGTGTGGATTCTCTGATGTAGAGTAAGATGGTCACTCCGACTGAATGTCTTTCCACACTGGTTACATTCATAAGGTTTCTCCCCAGTGTGGATTCTCTGATGTAGAATAAGACTGGAGTTACCTGTGAATGACTTTCCACACTGATTGCATTCATAAGGCTTCTCCCCAGTGTGGATTCTCTGATGTACCGCAAGATGGTCACTCCGACTGAATGTCTTTCCACACTGGTTGCATTCATAAGGTTTCTCACCAGTGTGCATTCTCTGATATACAGCAAGATGGGAACTCCAATTCAATGTATTTCCATACTGCTTGCATTCATAATGTTCCTCTCTAGTGTGGATTCTCTGATGTACAGCAAGACTGGATCTCTGACTGAATGTATTTTCACACTGATTGCATTCATAAGATCTCTCACAAGAGTGTATTCTCTGATGTCCAGCAAGACTGGCTCTGTGTATAAAAGTCTTTCCACATTGATTACTTTCACTAGATTTTTCCTCAGGGTGCATTCTTTGATATTCAATAAGAGATGAATTTTGAGGTGCAACACAGAATTCTGTGAAAACAAAGTTATCAGGACCATCACAGATGAATCTGTGTAGGTCCATTTCTTCCACAGGAAGGCTCACCTCTGTTAGATTCGCCTTCCTTTCAGGTCTGATCTCTCCATCTAAAAGAAACAAACTGGAAAATATACGTATAGAGTGACATAATCACATATATAACTCTTAACTCTTTCCTCAACTGTCAGAACATGAATTGCTTCATATAATATTTCTTCAGGTAAGAAGAAAAGTCTTCCAACTTAAATTGGCAAAACCCATCCTTTGAAAATGCCATTACCTCAAAGCTAATGGGCAATTTAAATAACAAAGAGCCTCCCATATAATCTTGTTGGCTCTTCATATCAAAATTGGGATTTTGGACAGGCAAGTTTTATTACATTCCTAACTCAGAAAGGCTGGATGAGAGGTTTGACCTAAAATCCTGGCAGCTGAGACCAAATCTTGTGACTGGACATGCTCTGTCCACAGTACTAGACAACTCACTTTCAATCTTTTTGCTTTCATTTTCATTATCTATACATTCAATCCTCCCTTCATAGGTATGACATCACTGGATGCATGTAGAATAAATATTCCTATTATGTCCTCATCTAGCTTCTCTGTAAGCATTATGTAATTCCCTTTGCAATTGCTTTCGACCTTATTTTTTGTTCCAGTATCTGAGAAAAGTTGAAGAAATTCAGCATTTCGCCTTTATCCCAGATATAAAAGATTTTGTTCTGTTCCCTACACCTTGAAAACAGCCATTAATTTCTTTAAATGCCTCTTTTCACTAAAAAAAATCCTTTAACTAAATGCAATTTCAACAAAAACATGACATTCCCCATGTTTAAATATATGTCATATTGTAAGTTGAGCCCATGATCCCTCTATAAGGAAATGGGCAAGAAAGCTCATACAATTCTCTTCCTATTTCCCACATTATATAATTACTGACATTTTTATAACATTCTTCTTAAAAATCCCAATCCAAACACTCTCACTTTATCTCTTCATTCCCCTGAGATACTGTCCAATGTATGCCCTTGGGTTCAGGACTAAACTGTTAGAGATGGCCATTTGCAGTGGGTTCTGCCAGGGCCTTTCCCTTGTTTTCTCTGCTATACTTTCACCCAGAATTCTCAGTCTGGCTCTACTGAAGCCCCAGACCATCCCCTCCCTATTAGACCTCTCTAGTTCTCCTCTTCAGAGCCTTCTCTCTTGTAATTGGCTGCCCAGGACCTGGGATCTAGAGGGTTTCTACAGAACTGTCAGCATGCTGCTACCTGCTCCAGCAGAGGGTGAGCTCCATGAGAGCAGGGGATGTTCACTGCAGCCCTTTATGTCCTTTGTAAATTAGCCCAGAATCCAGCACAGAGAAAGCACTCATACATGTTTCTGAATACTAAAGAGCTCAGAGAGGATAAGCTCAGTACTCCTGGCACCTGCAGGAGACTTCCAAGCCTTCCAGATCCAAACACTGACTTCTTAGAAGGTCACAGACTGATTTCCTAAAGGGAACTGATAAGAAATGGAGTACAACAGCCTCATCTTACAGATGAGGAAACTGAGGCTCAAGGGTTCAATGACTTGCCCAGAGAGCTCCTGATAAAAACTCTCATAAAGTACTGCAAGTTGGACCCTCCTGACCCCAAATCTAGCCCTAGCTTCATAAGAGTGCAGAAGCCTCTGGTCACCCCAACTCTCACACACCTCTTTTCCCCTCCCTTACCTGGGCAACAGCTCCTCAGGCCTTTCTGCTCCAGCATCCATGGGGCATCCTTCTGTTCCAAATAAGAGATCACGTCTTCTGGGAGAACTGGAAGCCCTGGACATGAGGAATGAGTCAGGGAGGAGGATGGAGAGAAGCTACTCACTGAGTTCTCCTTGGGGATGGCAAGGGATTCCAGTGATTCCACTCAGAGACTCTGTCCATGGGGTTCCCACAGGAGTCTGCCTTCCTCCCTCAGTGTCTATAATGCAGGAGTTCAGGGTAGGATGGGTCTGTTACTCTGCTGGGACCTGGAAAGAGCCAACAACCTCCCTGACACCCATCCTGTTCAGTGGAGATCTCTTTATCATCTCTAATAATCTGATAAGGACAGTTTAGTTGATAAGGAAGTAAAGGACAGGAAGATCTTTTCCTCAGCTCATGCTTCCAGCTATGGCTCCAGGAGCATGGAGTTTATTATATATATTTCAAGACTCATTTCACACAAAAGAACCCCCCTGAAACTTTGCAGATGTGCAGAAGTTACAAATCATGTCACATCAAAAGACAAAACATTGGATTCAGAATAGACCAAGGCCAAGGCTGAATTTTGACTAGGTTCTTATCAGAAAGCCAAGTTGGGAAGTATCTTGGCCTTGGCTATAACAGGCAGCAGCATTCCTTGCTGTGTTAACAGTGTTTACCCTTTAAATTCAGATTTGATAGGATCTTAAAGCTTTTCAATAAGGCCACAATACTTTTCAACAAGAAATCACAAGGATCACAAAAGGGGTCAAAAGAGGAGTCTCAGATTTTTATTTATTCTCTTATTGGCTTCCCACACTGTTCTGGTCCATTCTGGAAGAAATTCCTAAACTCTCACACTGGGACTGAGGGTCAGTGTTCTTGGACTGTCTGAAGCTCCAGACCTCAAGGGACTGGCTTTTGTCCCATCACCCTGCCTGTTCCTCTCTCCCTGACACCTCTCTGAGCCTCTTGGACTCTTCTCTTGGGGAGTCTCTGCCTCCTGTCCTAGGGATCTCAACAATCCTTGTTGGGTACAATGTTGTCTCTCAGACAGTCCATTCATCCTGACAATGACAGAGGAAAGCAAGCATGGCCCGCAGGATGCTTAAGGGGACTCCTATAGAAGAGTCTCCCCAGAATGTAGGATGGGGAGAGGTAGGGGGAGATGGTCAGGGAACCAATCTGGAACTAGATCATTTGGTTCTGGGCATTTTCTTCAGAGTAGGTAGGCTTAATCCAAAGTTCTCCATTATCTGGAAATGAGAGGCAGCTAGAAGAGAAAGGGGCAGGGACCTGAGATTAGAGGCAGGAAGGCCTCAGTTTACATTTCGTCACAAACAGCTCCTATGTGGGTGCCTCAGAACAAGCCACTTAATTGAATCTATTTCCTCATCTGTAAAATGGGCATAATTGTGTCACTGAATTAGGAACATGAAGGTGTGGAAGAAGTGCCATAGTATTACAGAGAAAACCCTCAGCAGAGCCCCAAGCCAAGAGCAGGTCCTTATAAATGCTTCACCCCTTCCCTCCCTTCCTCACTGACTCTGCTGGAGACTTGGGACAATAGAAAGGAAGACTAAGGACAAACCTGATCTCCTGGGGACACCTAGGAGCTGTGAGCTACGAGTTTATGGTGGTTACAGAGACGATCCCCTATAGTAAATCCACCCTAGAGGGGAAGAGGGTGGGAGGAAAACCCGCCTGAATAGTTTTCCCAGATGGGTTTGGAAGATACAATTCCAGGTCAGGGAGAGGTGAGACGAAATCAGCTCTGAGATTACTTCTATGTCTGAGATTCTCCAACACAGATTTGATCTCGGACTTCAGGAGCACCCAAGGTCCCATTAAACAATGCAAAATCCTTTTACTAGAAGAACCAGGCAGCAGGAGGCCTCTGGTTCTGGGACTCACTATACCAGCCCTCATTCCTTCCTCATGACTGAAAATTGCTCCCAACCCTGCCTGCTGCTGAGGACGATATTCCCTTGGATGGCACACTCGGGCAGCAGGGAGAGGGCTCCTTACCCACAGAGAGCAGGTTCCGGGCATTTTCCAGCATCACTTCCTTGTACAGCTCCTTCTGGGAAGGTGACAAAAGGCGCCACTCCTCCCATGTGAAGTCCACAGCCACATCCTTGAACGTCACCACCTCCTAGAGCAGCCCAAGGCAGAGCACAGAGGGCTGAAAGCCACTTCACAATGAAGAGCCCACCTCTGGTCAGTTTCAGGAGGAAACTGACCCACAGAGAAGGGAGGGGCCCAAAGGTCCCACCCTTGGTCAGTGTCAGAGCCAGAACTTGAAGTTGAGTCTTTAAAAGTCTAATGGAGGTTTGAGAAAAGCAGCTCTGGGAGAAGCTGGGTAGCTCAGTGGATTGAGAGCCAGGCCTAGAGACAGGAGGTCCTAGGTTCAAATCTGACCTCAGACACTTCCCAGCTGTGTGACCTTGGGCAAGTCACTTGACCCCCATTGCTTATAAAATAAAAATTTTGAAAAAGAGAGAAAAGCAGCTCAATGATGCTCAGGAAGGAACCGAGGAATTTCTAGTGAATGAAGGGAAATCTCTAGGGAACCTCCAGTGCAGCTTGGATTCTAAGGGCCCCAGTAGTGGGATGTAGTGTGTCAGAGTCACCTGTGTCTGTTGCCTTGTTGCTGTGTCCCAGGGCAACCAGCATTAGTATGAGAGTCATCAATGTAAGAATTAAATTTTAATGGTTTGACTACAATATATAAAATTCATAAATAATATGGTAGTCGCCAATTCAAAATATTATTACTTCAAAGTTGAAATGACTTCAATAGCTTTTATTTACAAAAGAGGTGGAAAGAGTGAAAACAGATAAATGCAAATGGGTAGCGAAGATATTAGCTTATTTCACTAAATATTGCTCTGGTGCTCGACTCAGCCAGGACTTGTTGACCTTCATCCAGAATTTAACTCTCTCTCCAGAAGACAGAAAGGGAAAGCCAGCTATCTACTCATCCAAGTTTCCTCCAAAAGGCAGGTCAAGATAATGACTCGAACTGAATGTGACTCCTGAGGTCAACTTTTTTCTTTAAGCTGAACTCCTCTTGAAGCTAACCTTCTTCTTGGCTTCAGAATTCTCTCACCCCAGAAATTCAGAAACTTTTTATAGTGGCTTCTTGTTCTATCCCCTTTTCACAAGGGCTAATCACAGCTTCCAAACTGACCTGCATTGCAGTGTTTATGGGAACCACATCTCACATTCTAGAGAGATGTGAAATCTCATTTCCTGGCTAAATGAGTTGAAAAGGTGGAGAGCTCCTCCACCTAGTGCTAAGTAGGATGTTCAAGCTTCTGTTGATTCAATTCAAAAGTAGATGAAGGAGAGTTAATTCTGTCTTCACAGTCTGGTGAGGTACTAAGTAGGGGGCACTTAACATATTGTTAACCAAAATGTTAACTCAAAATGGACAAAGGGAAAAAAGGATTCCCTTTCACAAGTGGAAACTCAAAAAGAATTCTCTTTTACAATACCCCCTGTGATTCTTTGGGCAACTAGTTACCCCAATGAATCATTATACATAATCAAAAACCACAATATTAGTGATAAGAGGGAAATGAAAGATAGGAAGAGAGAGCACCAACCAAAGTTTTTCTAGGCCCATTGACAATGCAGCTTTGATCCCAATGGGATATTTGTGTCAGTCATGTGTCTGTTGCCCTGATACTGTGACCCAGTGCAGCCAGCATCGGTATGAGTCATCAACTTGCCAGAGCCCAAGCCATGGAAGGAGGAGCTGGGGACTGTAAAAGGCAGGAGACTGGGGGTTTTATATGTCCTCCTGGAACCAACTGGTTCTGGGCTGCATGTTTCTCTCTGAGCTTTCTTGAGATCTTGATGTCTGGCAAGCCCAGCCTGAGCACTGAATTGAGAATGAGATCTAGAAAGGCTGAGATCTCTCCCTCTCCCTCTCCCTTTCCCTCTCTCTCTCTCTCTCTCCCTCCCTCCCCCCCCAATAAATGCTCATCAATCTGGTAATGAGTCCCCAGATCAGCTTTTCTTTTTAAAATTATGGAAGGTGTAAGAGAAACTTTGCACAGAGAGGAGCTTTGGAAGGTTGCAAGGAATCTTGAAGGATAGGAGTGACAGAAGAAACAACCCTGGAGGAGGGACTTTGTCCTGGGAATCATTGCTGAATGGAGGAGATTGCCTCACCTCAGGATTCAATATTTTAATACCTGAGGCTTTTCCCAATCTTTCCCTTGTGCCTTAAAGAACTAAAAGTGTATGTTTTCTCCTGGATAACCATCAAAGAGGCTGATTGGACACTGACAGCGGGTGGAGGGGTTTCAACCTGGAAAGCACGCCGAGTCAGCCTAAATAGAAGTTTCCCTCTCTGTGCCAAGTGAAGAAAGACTTAACAAACTGTCATTAAATTAGGATAGCTGACAGAATAGAGATAGGAAGAAAGAACTTTTCAAGTCAAAGCTTTTGGCTTGGCTTAGGCCAAAAAGACCCCATACCTCCTTTTGTTAGAATAAGGTTTCCTAATCCCACTATCCTAACATTCCTTGATCCTGTCATACTAAACCATCCTTTTGAGATATACGGAGTCAGATAAGATTTCCTTGGGACTACCTTAAAGGGTTGAGGGTGAAAGTGGAAATTTGGGGAGACAACTCTTAAACTTCGGTTACATCAAACCCAAAGCTGACCTCCATTGTTGACTCCCTGACAGATAGCTGTGTTTAAAAGGGACATCTAGGGGGCCAGGATTTCATTAAGCCCCAGAAAACATCAACACCAGACCCCATAGAAGTCCTTTGTCTGGATACTGGTTCCTGTCCATCCCTGTTCTCAATACCACCATATACCAGGGATAAATCTTTTTAAATTCTCAGAGTTAAGGAGAAGGGTAACCACAGATAGCTTAAACCACAGATAGCTTAAACACACAACCAGAATAGTAAACCAATAACATCTTTTGGGTTCTCCCTCCCTCCCTTTTGGGTCCTCCATCCTTTTTTTTTTAAACCCTTAATTTCGGTGTATTGTCTCATAGGTGGAAGAGTGGTAAGGGTGGGCAATAGGGGTCAAGTGACTTGCCCAGGGTCACACAGCTGGGAAATGGCTGAGGCCGGGTTTGAACCTAGGACCTCCTGTCTCTAAGCCTGACTCTCACTCCACTGAGCTACCCAGCTGCCCCTTCCCTCCATCCTTTTAACAAAGGCATGTGTAGACTTAAAAATTAATATTGAATAACTAAATATTATATTTCAATAAAGTTTTATTAATAATAAACTAACTAAAAAGGCACTAACTATCCTGCTCCCAAGAGCAAATGAGAAAGAACGAGGCAGAACCTCAGAACTTATACAAAATGTGACCACTCAAACATAGACAAAAGGAAAAGCATTGCAGGTAATACAGAAAGGAAGTTTGGGTAATGTAGTGTTTAGGGATTCAAGATATTTCTAACTATATATTCCCCCTTGTGATCCTTTCAGAGACCAGTCTCCCCAATGGATCATTTAAAACTATCTAACTTATAACTTTAACTAGAGGTAGATACAATATTACAGATTCTAAAGGGAAATTACAACAAATGGGGGATAAAATGGAAATAAAAGAGAAAAAGAACAAAACCAATGTCGCTACATTGACAAAAGGCCAATTTAGGGCAGTCCCCTTTGGCATAAAAATATACATCAAACTCTTATGTCTAAAAAATATATGTAAAGGAAAAATAAAGCTATAATAGGTCCTTGAATCAGGACCTAATTAAAGTGATTTAAGCAATTACATATTTACCCAATCAGTAGCCAGGACGAGAGAAAGTTTGCCACACTATGAAAGACAGAAAAGGGACTAGATTATAGGAGCCAGAATGGCAGCCAAAGTGAGATGCTTTGCTAAAATGTGGTTTAGAGGAAGACCTGCCTCTAACATATGTCAGAATAGCCAAAACCTCGAACCCCAAACAAGATCAAGTCCTCTTGTCTTGGCTCAAAATTACATCGATCTCACTGGGGTTGGTTTGTCTTTAACCTTCTGCTCGATAGGCACTATGCAGGTTAGCTTTCTGCTTCTTTGGCACTGTGCGATGGCTCTTTTTGAATTCTCTTCTTCTGGAATCAGGCAAAATCATCAAGCAAAGTCCCATAATATTTTAAACAATCATTGCCATTATTTTTATAGTATAAAGATTTGGGGTATGCATTACTATTAAAACAAATGTATTTTAAACTTATAATAGTGCAAAATAAAAAAGAATAATATTGATTACATGTACTTCAAAGTACTCAAATACTTTATTGCAAATACAAGGAAAAAATAATAAAAAATGTTTTAAAAAGCAAAATATATACATATAGCTTAGAATCAGTGACATACTGTGTCAGCCAAGGAGAGGTAGAATACAAAGGTTCCTCATCCAAAAAATGAGATCCATTTCCTTTTTTAAACTTCGCCATGATCTACTGTGTGAATGCAAATGATTTTTACAAAATAGCAGATTTATAAAAACAAAACAGTAGTAGACTAAAAAATGCACATTCAAATAAAGTACCAAATTCCCAATATTCACAATAGGTCAGTTATTGACAAAAGCAAACAAACCCAGTATTATATAGGATTCACATGAGTTTCTATATAGCCACTTACTGTGTGATATTTTAAAAATCTATGAACTGATGTATACTTTTCACAAATCTACAGATGTAGGAAATCTTTCCCACCTTGGTAAGAAATCTATATTTTTCTGGTGGAAGTAAATTAAACTGAAGAGTCAAAATATTATGCCTACAGGAGCTCTTTTGGGCTTCCTGCTTTATATATAAAAAGTTTTGGTAGGAACTTCTATTTCTTTCTCTACCTTTTAATACAACATTCTTTATAATATGTGTATGTGTATGTATATATATGTGTGTGTGTGTGTATGTATAAATATATATAAATAAATATCCATTCAGAAACTACTAGATACCTGAACTCATTTCTCAAGACTCCTTAAAATTACAATTTAAATTCTTAAGTCATCATATTCTCCAAAGTTTTTATACAGGTTGTAATCAGTTTTGATAGAGTCCATTCATAATCATATATGTGACAACTAACAAAGGCAAAAAGGAAGAAAAGGCTGCAACATGTGACTTCGCTAGTTGAGATGACAAATCCAGGATACATAAGGCTTATGGGCTTTTTACAATGATATATTGTTCAATATATTCATAGGGGAAGGGTACAAAATAATCATATAACAGAGAGATATTAATTAAATTAGTACAGATAAACTTAAAAAATTTAAACTTTAAAGAAATCAGCAATATACAATAATATAAGCAAATGACAAGGTACAAGCAGTGTAGTCAAAATCTTTTTACCAATTCTAATAGACTTGTTCACATATTTGATAGGAGAAAGACATCAATAAACTTCCAGATCTCTTTTAAGGTTCTTTCCCCTCCTCCATATAAACCAACCATTCAAATTTCATATGTCAGAGCTCTGAATTTCGTCATACTGCAGGAGAATTCTGCCCTGAGCAGACCCTCCATTCTCCATGCTAAAGTATTTAAGATTTTGAAAACTTTGTCAAAATATTCCAGTTTCATCTGGAATTTAAACAGCCTAGTTTGTTGCTGCATATTCTTAAGGAGAAGTAAATGAAGTGGGAAATCTCCTATGAAAATAAAAACTCCCAGGAAAAGAACTAAGCGGATCCAAACTGCACTAGTGAGCTCAAGGAATTCAAACTGCAGAGATTCAAGCATGCTTTGCAATAGCATTATTCCTCAAAAAAAAATACACACACTGAATGGAAGTTTAATTACAGAGCAAACACAAAAAGGCAAACTCTTGCTGGAGAACAATAGGGTATTTGCATATGAGAGAACTGGCTACCCCTGGTGTTTTGAGTCAGGAGAGAGAAGGGAAAAGCAGACTTATGTCCTAAAACTTTGATTAAATCTACTAATTTTTAGGCTTTCCTTGCCCCCCCCAAAAGAAAAGACAGCAGAGGAGTCCCCTTTCTGGGAAAAAAAAATTCCTGAGTTGCAAGTCTCTCTCAGCCAGAAGTCCAGGATCAGCTTAAGACTTCAGCTAAAAAATGGCTAATGCAGGCTGGAAAACCCACATAGGGTAGGGGAAGGGACTGGAGTGGAAAGATTTTTATATGTTGCCCTCTTTTAAAAAAGCAGCTTCGAATGGCAGGTGGGTCTGGTTGTGGGCTTTTGGAGGCTGGATGGGTACAGCTCACGCTGAATTGGCAGCATGCTGGGTGAGGAGCAGTGAGGAATGCTGGCTTAAGCAGATGGACAGTGAGAAGCAGCAGCAGTAGGAGACAGGTGGGCAGGTCTGGAGCCATCAACCCCTTGCAAAACCTATTTATGCTATCCTTTTTTTCCAAAAACTTAAAAAGATTGTTTTTTAGAATTCTTCCCCTTCAGGTCACCAAATTGTAGATTTTAAAATTAATATTCAATAACTACATATTGTATTTTTATAAAGTTTTATTAATAATAAACTAACAAAAAACAAACTAAAAAAGTATTAACTAGCCTGCTCCCAAGAGCAAAAGAGAAAGAACAAGGTGGAGTCTCAGAACTTATAAAAATGTGACCATACAAATGTAGACAAAAGAAAAAGCATTGTAGGTAATACAGAAAGGAAGTTTGGGTAATGTAGTGTTTAGGGATTCAAGATATTTCTAACTATACACATGAGAAATGAGAGAATGAGTTCCAGAGAGCTCAGGGACTCAGGACACAGCCCAGGTGACCCATCTTCAGAGAAGGCTGAGCTGATCTCGGACCATTTACTTATTGATCCTATTTACCAGTAACTGCTTTTGCCTGGTAACTGCCCGAGTCCTGGTTCTCTGCCTCCTGACTCAGCTCCATATTCAGCCAGCCTGTAATAGGTGACGTGCAGAATCCAGCTCTGGGGCACTTCATCATTGTTCTGGCCTCATTTCAAGGCATTTGCTGAGCTTGGAAGCTTCAGGTGAGCCCCAGGGAGTCAGCTCTAGTCTTTCTACATCCCATCTCAAGCATGTCTGGTTTGTTGCCAAAAGTTGGGACCCTGACCTTGCACTGGACGCACACAAGAATCTCTTCTTAGTCTGAGGAGAGGAGGGCTGGGGCATTGCTGGCCCCTTATTCCTGATTATTGCAGTCATTCACAGTGCCCCTGATTATCCCAGCTCTAAGACCATCCTATGATAGGCAACACTTAGCCTGTCAGTTCTTTCTTCTTTGCTCCCCCAAAGCTATCAACAAGATCTAGCCTTCTGCTTAGGGCTTGGAACATTAACAAAGGCAAGCCCCTAATCCTTTTTATTTATTTATTTGTCCTTTGAACCCTTACCTTCTGTCTTCCGGTCAATACTGTGTATTGACTTCAAGGCAGGAGAGTGGTAAGGGCTAGGCAGTGGGGATTAAGTGACTTGCCCAGGGTCACACAGCTGGGAAGGGTCTGAGGCCAGATTTGAACCTAGGACCTCTTGTCTCTAGGCCTGGTTCTCAATCCACTGAGTTACCCAGCTGCCCATGCTGATATCTTTTATTGACAGGTAGCATTCCTTGGCTTGTCTTCCTTGGAGAGCTGCCTCAGGTTACCCTTTGGTTAAATTTCACTCCCAACAACTGCAAATGTGAGCTTTACAATGTTGGACAGAACAGTAAATATTCATAAATGAAGAGGTATCTGTAGCATTTTTAGGAAGGAACCCCAAAGGGAAGAAATCATTTGCTTCTTGAATACCCCGAACATCAGAAATTCAGGAGGAGTGAATAACTGAAGACAACAGTAGCAGCACAAGAACATCAGAGAGAGCAGGAAGAGGCTTCTTTTAAAAACTACAGACAAGGAGAAAGGGAGGAAGGAGGAAACCCAGGAGGGCTAAAGGTGAAGACAGAGAGGATCATGGGAAGAATGTTCTGGCACTCCATCTGCTACAATAGGATGCTTCTTGTGTTGGGCTGCAGGACCACAGGGGAGAAGAGGAGGTAGATACAGAGAAGATGGGGACACACGCAGGGCATCTCAAGGACCACAAACTGTCATTTCCATTTCCTTTACATTCAGCACCTGTTCTGCCCTTCTGGGGATTCCCCAAGAGGCAAAAGACAGTCTTTGCCCTCCAGGAGCTCACAGTCCAGTCAGGGAGGGAGACAATACGCAGACACATGGACACAAAGTGAGCTCTGTCTAGGAGAAATAGGGAAGAATGGAAAGAATGAAGGCACTCTGACTAAGGGATGAGAGAAGGTTTCCTGTAGAATGTTTTTAGTCTTTAGTTGGGATTTAAAGGAAATTTAAAGGGCTCAGTGATCTAAAATGTGGAGGGAAAATATTGCAGACATGAGGCAAAGCCATTGAAAATGCCTAGAACTAGACAAGTCAGATCACATGGTGAATAGAGTGCCAGATCTCCAGTCAGGAAGACCTGGGTTCAAATGTGACCTCAGTCACCTCCTAGCTGTTTGATCTTGGGTAAAGTCATTTAACTCTGCCTGCCTAGCCCACATCACTCATCTATCTTAGAACTGATTCTGAGATGGAAGGTAAGGGTTAAAAAACACCTTTTCCTTTTGGGGGCAGTTAGGTGACTCTGTGAATAGAGAATTACAAATAGAGACAGAAGGTCCTGGGTTCAATCATGACCTCTGACACTTCCTACCTAAGTGACCCTGGGTAAGCCATTTATCCCCAATGGCCTATCACTTAGCCATCTTCTGCCTCATAACAGATGCTTACCATCAATTCTAAGACAGAAAGTAAAGGATTTTTTCTAAAGTCTGTAGCTGAAGGAATCCAGGAGGCCAGGTTCCCTAGATCCAAGAACACAGACTTGGGATTAATGAATAAGAGGACAGGAAAGAAGGCTTTGAACACCAAACAGAATGGTTTGTATTTGATCCTGGAGAGAATAGAGAGCCACAAGGTTTACAGAGTAGGGGAGTGACACGATCAAAACTGAGCTGTAGGAAAATCCCTCTGGTGTGTAATAGGAAATGGACTTTAAAAGTAGGAAAGCAGTTTTGGCAGGCAGGCTAGGGGAATAACCTTGGCTGGCAGCCATGGACATTCTGAATGGAATGCAGGCAAAGAGGGAGGAGAGAGAAAAACTGTCATTGCTGTTTGAGAGGGGTTTAGAGCAGAAGTGCAGCTAGAAGTGTCTCCATACACTTGGAATCTGTGAGATTGGAGAAGCTTGAAGATATCATCTCTCAAGATAAGTCTTATTAGTGAAAGGGTTTGTTTCTGGTGAACAGTTGCAGGCATTTTTCCCTACCTGGTATCTCTTGGATTATTTGCTGCGCAAGGTGTTGGTTCCTGGTATCCAGAAGCCATTAAAGAAGTGACCTGGATCATTTGTGAGCTCTCTCCCTCTAGACCTCAGCCAAGGCTGTCAGCCTGACTGAAGTTAGGTTGACAGAGAAACTCCCCCTTAAAAAGTCCAGTTCTTGCCATTTAGAGTTTTCTACTTGCAGATATACCTTTCCCACTCTCCTGACCATAATAATACAATTAAACTGTTTGTTTCCTCATAGTGTGTATATAGTTAACTCTGTGTTTTTTCCCTGGCTAGGTGGATCAGTGTGGCGGTTAAGACCCAACTGTCACTCCTGTCAGTTGTCCAAACCATTCATTGAACTGTATTTCCCCAGCTTGTTAGGTCCCAATCTATTGTCCATTCCTGTCTCCTACTCACCCTTCTGAATCCAGATAAAATATACAAGTTAATCCCAGTTTTTACCATAAGAGATGGGAGAATGGAGGAAGCCTTGGAGTGGGAAGAGCCTTGTGGCAGACAGACCCAGCAGCAGGTTGTCTTAATAGTCCAGGAGGGAGGTGATGTGGGCCCCCACCAGGAGGATGGCAGTGACACAGGACAGAAGGGGGCCTATTGGAGAGACACTACAAAGGTGAAACTGACAAGTCCTGGCGCCATATTGGATATGTGGGTAAGAGACAGTGAGGAGTCAAAGGGGGCTCATAGGTTTTGAGCCAGAGGGATGAGAAAGATATAGAGAAGATATAAAGCTATAGAGAAGGTAGAGGTTCTGTCTAGGTGAAAAAGAATAATGTGTTTGGGACACACTGAGCTCAAGATGTCTACTGGCCACCTGGTGTGAAATCCCTGTAAGGAAATTTCAGATGAAAGACTGGAAGTCAGCACAGAGACTGGGGTAGAAAATGTAGATCTGAGACTCATCAACAGAGAAATGGTGCTTGTATCCTTGGTAGGTGATGAGATCACCAAGTAAAGAAGTCCAGAGGGAGAAGAGCAGACGGCCAAAGACAGGGCTGGAGGAACTCCCTCACTCTAACCCTTCTGTTACGAGATGAAGAGGAGGAGCCAACAGAGAAGACAGAGAATCACAGGTCAGAGAGGTAGGAGCTAAACCAGGAGAGAGCCGTGTCCTAAAACCCTAGAGAGAAGAGAATATCAAGGAGGAGAGAGTGGGCCAACAGCATCAAAGGCTGCAGACAGAACTGAGAGGAGGAAGTGGTCGCTATCATCTCAGAAAGAGAAGAGCTTACAGGGGAGGAGGTACGGAGAAGGCAAAGTCTGAGAAGATGGAGAAAGGATGGAGGCCCTACCTTGACGTGGAAGGGGGTTCCACTGATGAATGTTCTTATAGGTAAAGGGAGATGAGGACTCACACTGAGGCCAGAGAGACTTTGGGCCTGCAGGCTACTTGTCCTGAGCAGAGGCTACAATTCATAGTGTGGGTGGGGGTGTCCAGTGTGGCAATTGGAGCACTGGGATAGCTTTGACCCAGGGACCAGATTTCTAGACAAATGTAGAAGAAAATAAAGAGATTAACTGTGACAAATGAAAGAAAAAGAAAACATCTGAGGAATCAAAGCTCTGCTCTTCTGAGCACATCAATTTATTAAAGCAATGTATGGTAACTGCCTAACCAATCAGGACGAGGCCCTTTCTTGGGCTTAGGGCTGGACCTCAAAATCAGGGGGGAAAGAGACTCATCTACCTTAAAAGAGATGAATTAAATAAGACCAATGAATGCAAAGGAGACAATCCAATGTTGGGTCATCTGCTTTCTAATTGGAGAAAAGATCAGGAACTTGCCAAGTCAGGATGGGGAAGAGGGACAGAGGAAGTTCCCTGAAAAGGGGTCCCCCTCCTTCCCAATATCTGTAAGCAATCAAAAGAAAAATGAAGCAATAACTGATTGATCAATAGGGACCCAATTTGCAGATAAGACCCACTGAATGCCTGAGCCATACAATTAGGAGAAAACTCCTTCCATCAGTCTCAGACTCTCACCATGTTTCTGGTCAACCTAAGATTGGGCCTCAGCTGAGGGTCTCTAAACAGCAGGTACAGGTGGTCCTGTTTCCCAACCAGGCAGGAAGAGGTTCAAATAATGTAACGTGACTTTCTCCCAATTCTCCCGATTGAATAAACTATCCTCACCAGACAGAACTTGGACAAGGCACACAACTGAACAGAAGGGAACCGAGCCAGCTCCAGTTCTGAGTCACAAGATGGAGAATGTTTCCACAATTTATCTCTTGCTGCCCCAGAGCCCTCCCTCCCTTCCCAAGAGGGAATCAGCTCAGTAGATGGCACAAGGCTGGCTTGTCCCAGCTTCTTCACACACCCTACAGGAAATGCTGAGACCATGCTGCATGGAACACTGAGAACAGAGATTTTCTGGAAACAGCAGCCAAGTCAGTCTCGGCATCTCTCCTCAGAAAAGGGAAGCTCCACACTTTAGTTCACATTAGTTTCTCTAGTCAAACCTTACAGAAGCAGCTTCAGATTGAACAGAATTCTTAATAGTGTCAAATCCAAAATTATAGTCCAGGAGAAAAAATGTAATTTTGTTCCTCATGCCATGAGGAAGAGGGTATCTGACAGGACTGGATAAAATCATAACAATTCATTTGGGAAAAACAAAAGATCAACCATATCAGGAAAATGGTGAAAAGAAGCCAGGATAGCTGGGGAACAGCACTGCCAGAGCTCAGACCAGATCCCAAGTCAGCAGTCATCCTAACCTGGGGTATTGATAAAATAAGGTGATAAAGCAATGGAACAGATGAAAGAAAATACCTCCTCTCAAGTGGCAAACAAACTATTTGGGGGAAAATTCCTCATTTGGTAAAAACTGCTAAGAAAACTGGAATGCAGCCTGGAAGGAAATGAGGCTCTGAGCATAAGCCTTCACCATACTCTACTAGACATGGTTTAAGGAAATGTGAGCTAAATATTAAAGATCACACTACAAGATGTGTACAGTTAGAAAATCTTGAACCCTTGGATTCCATCTCCCAGAATTCTTTTTCATCTCCATTCTCCTCCTTCATCCCCACATTGCTTGCTTATTGTTTGTATGTAGTTGGTGTAACTCCACCTCTCGCTCTTTTCTCCCGCTTCTGTGGTCAGGAAACTGAATTTACTGAGGTTTGCTGTTTTTTCTTTTGCATCAAGTTATTATAAATAAACTTTATAAAATTATAATACTTGGAATATCTGGATATTAATTTTAAAGCTTACTGATGGTAGGAGAAAGACATTTCATACAAATCTCACAGCAACAGGGAGATGTATGTAGAATATTTTATTTTCTCCCCAATTGCAGGTAAATTTCTAACATTTATTTTTTAATTGAGTTCCAAATTCTCTCCCTCCTTCCATTTCTTCTCCTTGAGAGAGCGAGCAATCTAATCTAGACTTTACCTCAGCAATCACATAAAATATTTTTCCTTATTAGTCATTTTGTGGAAGAAATCACAAACCAAAGAAAATGAAAGTAAGGAAAAAAGCGAAACATGCTTTGGTCTGAATTCAGAATCCATCAGTTCTTTCTCTGGAAGCAGATGGTTTTTCTCATCATGAGGCCTTTGGGATTGTCTCACAACACTGAATTGCTGAGAACAGCCGAGTCATTCACAGCTTGTGACCATACCATGTTGCTGTTAGCCTATAAAATATTCTTCTCCTTTGGCTCATACTTTGCATCATTTCATGGAAGTCTTCCCAGGTTTCTCTGAAATGATCCTGCCTGTTATTCCTCATACACCAACAGGGTTCCACTATAATCACACACCACAACTTATTCGACCCATTCCCCAATTAATGAATAGCCCTCCATTTCCAATTCTCTGCTACAACAAAAAGATCTGCTGTATAAATATCTTTCTATTAATAGGTTCTTTCCCCATCTTGGGGATCTCTCTGGGATACATGCCTAGATCAAAGGGTATGCACAGTTTGAAAGCCTATTAGGAAAAGTTCCAAATGCATCCCAAATTGTCAATCAATGGATGACAACTCCACCAACAATGCACGAGTGTCCCAGCTTTCACACATCTCTGAAGCAATCATTTTCTTTTTCTCGCACAATGGTCAAATTGACAGGCTTGAGAGGGTGCCTCTGAGGTGTTTTACTTTGCAGTTCAAGGACACAAATCCTTCGTCAATCTCGAGATAGAGGCAATTACCAAAAAAATGGAAAAGTTTGCTTACTTAAAACAGAAAAACTTATGCAGAGAACCTTAAACTCTGTTTTCCTCAGTTTCCTCAACTATGAAATGATGAGAAAAAGAACATTTACGTCAGAGCATTATTACAGATTACTGTGTAACAACTTTTATGGTAGCTTATTTACAAACAGGAAGAGAGAATGAAAGTAAGAAAATCAGAGAGAGGATAGGGCAGGATATCTAACCTACCATGCTAAGTATTTTGCTCTGGCCCCTGACTCAACCCAGGCAGGGCTAATAAGTCCTCAGCCAGAGGGGCCTTAGGCTTGAGCCCAGGGCCTGGTGATGAATAAAACAAGGGCTTCAGCCACAAGGCCTCTCCCAAGAGGGGAGGCCTCTCCTGAGGATAGTCCCTTCAGAAAATCCAGGAAGGAGTCAGTCTTTTTCACTCACCCACGTGGTAGTTCAAAAAGAAACCAGTCTAAGGTCCTCAGCCAGAGCTCCTCCAGGGTCCACTTTAAGGCGAAAGAGAGCATCCCAGGAAGTTCTGGCCACTTTTTCTTTTGTTGCTTCCTCTGCCTTCCTTCCATTTTATGTGGACCAATTACAGCTAACAGTTTGCTTAGGACTGCCCATGGGGCAGTCAGTCAATTCTAATTCATCACCCACTCTCACACACGTGAGTTATAGACCTCCCCCACTCAAGTGTAAGTGGGGTGTATATGCTTCTGGTGATTAAATCTAAAAATGGGCAGGGTAGAGTTAATCCCATCTTCAAAGCACTTCAGTCTGTCTGTATCCCATTCTTTGCCACTGTGCTACATGCCTTTGTGGCAAAGCCAGGATGTCTCCCTCAGGACCTCCCTCACCCTATTTGCAAAGGACACTCCCAGGCCTTCCACAAACTCACCCTTTTCTCCCCAGCCTGACCAACAAGGGAAGGACTAGACCAGTGAGGAATTCTACTGAACAGAGGAAGAATGTAGCCAGCTGCTGGCTCTGGTACAAACAGCTCAGCTCAAGAACACTCTTCTGAGAAAAGGCCCCATTTCTGTGTGAGGCCCTTCCTGGGCTCCCCCCAAACTCCTCAGGCTCTCTCTGGGTCAGGGAGCTCAGCAGCAGACCAGTGGGGGGGTCACACTCTGGAGTGGATACAAAAGCCACAGGGGAGCTCTCTGGGGCCTCCTCAGCTGCCTGATTCTGGCTGTCCCTGGCAAGGACCCTGACCATTCCTACAAGAAGCTCCACTGGCACATACTGACCTTCCAGCCCCTTCCTCTCCCCTCACACCTCCCTCCTCCTCTGACCCAGAGACACTGGCCTCCTGGCTGATTCTTGGCCAAGACCTTCCCTGGTCTGACTCTGGGCCTTTCTAGAGGCTGCCTGTCTCTCTGCAGGGAAGGTTCTCCCTCTTGCCTCTGGCCTGGGAGCTTCCTTCGAGTCCCAGCTAAATCTTCCCCTCAGGACCCAATGATCTCCCAAGAACCCTTAAAGACTTCCCTCCCAGAATGTATCCCTGAATCATGCCCACATAGATTTTGTTTGGACATGGCTGCTGAGGGGTCTCCTCAGTAAGAGTGTGGGTGCCTGGAGGGTGGCCGATGGCTTCTCCCTTCCTTTGTGCTGAGCAGTGCCAGGCACACACCAGGCTGTTCCCCCAGACTTTCTGACTTGGGCTAAGAGGTGGGAGAAAGGAAGGAGCCGGAGAGACCCAGGAAGACTCGAGGACGTGGGGCAGAAGCCAGTGAGCAGCACCAGGGGACAATGTCTGGCCTGAGGACAGCACAGACTAGGGGACACCCTCAGGCTCTGCTCCAGACCAGACTCAAGAGGAAACAGTGAAAAGAAGTAGAGGAAGAGGGTGTGTCACCAGGCAAACAGAGAGACCAAAGACATGATCCGTAGACAGGAAAGAAGGAGGAGTACAATGGTCATCTTTGACACTCACTGTGCCTAGGAAGACATCCAACATGGGAGGCAGCCCCGGGGGAAGCGGGGAGTGGAGCTCTGGGGGTCTGAGTTGCCCAAGGGCCAAGGAATCACTCCCAAAGTGGAGAAGAGAGCTCAGAAATGCTGTTCCTCCTGGCTTGGATGTGGGGACAGAAATGGCCCAGCAGGAAGGAGGGAGAAACTTCCCAGCTCATATTGTGTCAGAGCCAGGGAAGGGCCTCCCTGGCTGATGAGGCTCCCATCTGGGGCTGGAATGCACTTACCTGGGCCAGGAGTCGGTCCCTCTCAAAGGCCATCCCTGTAGAGAAAGCAAATTAGGTCCAGTGAGTCCATCTGGTGAAGCTACTCCATCTCTTCCTGTCCTTGTCTATAAGGGTTAAATTAGGAGTTCTGACAAAATAAGAGAGCAGCATTTAATAATTTAAGTTTTATTAAGAATATAGTAGACTTGTAAATTAATATTATCCATTTAGGCCAGAGGAAAGAAAACTTCTAGCAGATTTTAACAAATTAACAATTTAATTAAAACAGAGATAGTAAAGGAATATAGTAAAATGAATATAGTAAAAGAGAGAAATACAGGAAAGAGGTAGAGGAAGAAAATCTCCTAACGTCTATACTAATTATCCTATAACTACCTATATTTACTACCTTAAACTGCCTATATCTACCTATAATTACCACTAATAACAACCATCGCACAAAGTTCCAACCTAATCCAGCCCAATCAAAAGCAACTCAATCAGTGTTTAATCCAACCCTAATTAGGTCTGTCAATGAAGACCAGCCACCTTCCAAAAAATTCAAGAAGAAAAAAAAAACCTAACAGCCCAACCAAAAACACAAAAACCCTCTAAAGGTTAAAGCCAAAAAGCTCCCTTAGTAAACTCAGGCCCGCTTTTATATTCCAGCAACCAACCACCAACCCAACACACAGCAGCAAACTTCTCCCCAACTGCCAGACCTAACTGCCAGCAACTGACAAACTGACCAACTCATGCTGGCCCCCTTTTCTACCTCATTTCCTGTCTCTAGGGTTTCTACTTCCTATAACTGCGAGCTGGTTAATCCCTCCATATCTCTATGGTAAGAGGACCTCCAGGTCCCCCATTAAATTAAACAAGGAATAAAAAATTCCTTTTTTATATCTCCCCACTCACAGTTCTGCCACCTGCCACTCCTCCTACTTTATGGCCCTCTAATGGAGCTCCAGCCAAAGCTCTTCCCAACAGCCCTCCCTTGGCCCAGGGAATGTCTGACTTCTCTGCCCTTCTGAGCAGGAGCCAGCCTGGAGCCCCCCTCCCAGAGCACTCCCTCTCCTCTTTCCCCCAGTATAGAAAAGTCCATCTTTCCTCTCTGGGCCAATTGCTCTTGTTTGGACATGTGAAGAAAGCTTCCCTGTTCTCCCTCCCAGCTCAGGATCTGGCTCAGCCTCATCCCTCATGGGGCCAGGCCCTGAGTTTCTGCAAGCATAAGAGGAGTCACGGGAGGGGCTGAGCAGGCACATGGTCCGACACAACTCCTGGCAAGGAGGGTAGGAACCCTGGAGAGATTCAAGTGTTTCTGGGGGGTGGGGTGGGGGTGCAGCTGAGCCTGGGGAAACAGGATGAAGGGGGGTGCTGGGGTCTCTCTAGGAGTTGGACAGGGCACTGTAATGTCAATTTCTGATAAGCAAATGGAGAACAGGCTGAGTGACAACCAACAGGTTTAGAATTTAGAACTTATGCAGATGCCATGAACCAGGGGGCAAAAGGTAGTTTCTGCCAGAACTATAAAAGGCAGAAGCTGGATCAAGAGGCTCTCACTCATGAGAAGAGGGACCCAGGTGGCTGGGTGGTGTTACGATTAAAAATAATAAAGATTGATATAATAATATAAATTAGTATTTTAATTAAAGCCATGGCCATGCTGGTAAAATCATTAGACCACGCGCCGGTAAGAATTCAAACTTCTCCGCCATTTTACCTTTTGTACCTTCCTGCGCCTGCTAGCTCAGGTAGCTAAAGAGGAAGTTCAAAGTCACTTCCCCCTATTTAAAACAGTCCCTCACCTTGAATACGTAATCCAAAACAGGAAACCCATTGGACCACGGAAAATGTAGTTTTTAAGGTCTCCACATGTCCATAGAAAAAATATATATATACTTTTAAATGGCATTTCCCAAATTCCAATTAACAGTGGGGAGGCCAATCAACCTGCTTAGGTTACCTGCATCCTATTCCACAAATTATCACAACTTCTGGATGGTGCTGTGCTGTACACTGAGGATCTACCATCAAGGAAGATCATTAACTCTCAATGCACCTGGTCAAGACCAAAGGTGCCTGGCCTGATTGCCACAGAGAGGGGAACCTCTCCAGCAGACAGCCTCCACCTGATCAATTTGTGATTGCCAAATCTGATCATCAGTAGTCTAGTGTAGTTTCCCAACACCTCCTTCCTTCAATCCCTGATCCTTCCCCGGAGTTTGTTACAACTAAATCCTAAAACTTACCTAGTTGAATGCTGTTATTATTCTAAAGATTACTACTATATGTTTTGGATTTAAGGATTGCTCAAGCAAAAGTAAAATCACAGTCATAGGTGTTATCCCTCAAGCTAAACCCAGGATAAGGGGTTCAGAGAAGGTGTGTGATCCAATTCCCACTCTTGTGCCAGAAGCCTTGTTCCTGCAATCTTTCCCCAATACCTCACCCACTTTCCATGAGTAGAAGACCCTAAAATTGGGTCTTTGAATACAATACTTGAACATTCCTCAAGCATCCAAAGTGGGGAATGTCTCTTTCTCAAAAGAATAAACTGCTGTCTTATACTTCGGTCTCTCAACTCTGTGTTTGTGAACTTATTGCAGTGATGGGATCCATTGTTTGTGACCCCATCCCACTGAAAAGGGACGAATTCAGGAGAGTGTTTTGAGCTGAGGTGAAGGGTCCATGGTCTGAGCCATTTGTGAAATGGTTGCACCTCCCAGGGACTTGCCTGTCAGAAGAGCAAGACGTAGGAAGGAGGCAGAAGTCCTGGTGAGGAGATGAAGAGAAAGACTGTATGAGGGGAAAGTGAAGAAGGAATGCATGTCAGCCATGAAGGAAACCCAATACAAAAGCACAGGTATAAGGGATATAGTCGTGTGTCTGTGTGTGAAGAACAGAAAAGGCCCATTTGACTGAAAGGCAAAGTGAGGGACTGGGAGTGGTATTCAAGGACATTGGAAAGATGGGTGGGTTGGGTCCATGTTGTAAAAGGTAAGGTTCATTACCACAACTCGGTGTCCACCCAAGCTTCCCACCTCACTCAGCTTAAGTACTTAGACCAGCAGAGGGCCTTGGGCCACTTCTCTATCAGGCCCTATCCAGTAGCGCCATGCCGCCCATAACAGCACCTGGGACCCTCTGGCACAGCTGAGGCTTGGAATCCCTAAAGGAAACTGGATCCAGGGAGCCCAAGGCCTGGGTCCTGTTGGGGTCCAGCCCAAAGGCCAGGGATCAAAGAAAGGGGCCAGGAAAGGGCTTTGGCTCCTGGGGACAGGCCTGGAGAAGGGGGTAGACAGCTCAGGGATCCTTACAGAGAACTGGGTCAGAAGGTGGCACGGAGAAATCTCTAATCAGGAGCTGGGGGTCCGGATTCCCTGGGCCCCTGGAATGGCCCCTCTCTCCCCCTACACCCCTCCTCAATCTCTAGACTCCACTTTAGGGTTGGGATCCCTCTCGGCCACCCCCCACCAGGCTGGGCAGGATAAAACCCCCTTCCCTCCCCATGCTGCCTCTCCTTCCCACCCCCACCATCATAAGGACCCTTCCTCCCTCCCCCCAGACTGCCAAGATGCAACTGAAGTAGGTGGTGGCAGCAGAGAGTTCCTGGGGGAGAGCAGGGCCCCATGGGGGGATGGAGGGGCTGAGGGAATGTGAGGCCCACAAAGAGGGACCATCTGGGGATGGGGGGGGGGTGTGAACCATCTCCAGAGAA
>NC_058130.1:796894768-796913794 GCF_016433145.1 Gracilinanus agilis | reverse complement strand
AAGTCTCCCCCCCTCGGGGCTCCACCCCCTGAAGGACCCCCGTGTGGCCCCAGCAGAGAGCCCGCAGCCAGCAGGAATGGCCCCCGGGACCCCGAGGCCCCCCTCCCAGGTGAGTGCAGCCCCCCCAGGCTGGAATCCAGCAGAGCTCAGCGCTGTGTCTCTGCCAGGCCCCAGGGGGCGCCATCCCTGCTTGTCCTCAGGGGGTCCTCCAGGGTCTTCCCTGGCTGCCCCCCATCCTTCCTGTTCTGGGGTTTCCTGCCTCGGTAGCCCTGCCTGAAGGAGCGGCCCAGATTGCAGCCAGCCAGGCCCAGGCGCTGCCATTCCTTCCTCCCCCCTCAGCGGGGATGGCCCAGGGACAGGCTCTGCTGCTGAGCTCCAGGCCTCGGGCTTTGGACAGGTCAGTCAGGCCTGCCAGGGAGGCTTCAGGAGGCGTTTGGGGGGAGCTCAGGGGAGGCCCAGCCAGGAAAAGGAGTGTTTTTAGCAGAAGGAAAGGGCTGGGCATGGCGGGCAGGGCTGGAAGGGCTGCTGAGAAGGGCTCCAGCCAGGCTCCTGCCTCCAGGTCAGAGGACTCGGGGGCTGCTCAGGACATCCGGGCCCTGGTTCTGTCCTCACAGCAAAGGCAGCCTCCAGGGCAGACACTGAGGTTCTCCCCCCCCATTCCCTGCTGACAGCCATTCCCCACTGGCTACAGGAGGGCCTCAGGGGTAGGTGCTGGGGAATGGGGGGCTGACAGACAGGATTGGGGTTCCCCAGCCCCAGGAGGAAAGAGCCTGGGAGGGGCTGGCACCAGGGTGGGCAGAGAGGGGCGCCAGGGGAGGGGGCTGGGCTGGCTGAGAGAGCTGCCCCAGGGAGGAGAGCAGGCCTGGATGGGAGCTGGGGAGGGAGGGAGGCAGGGCCTGGCAGGAAGGTGGCATCCAAGAGCCCTTCTTGTTCTTGGAAGGCCAGTCAGGGACAGGGCGGCCATCTGACCCGGGTGACCCCTGGCTCTGCCCTGCCTGGATGGTGCCTGCAGTTCATCCATGTTTGTTCCCTCCATGGACAGTATTGTGAGGATCAGAGACGTCTCTGGGCTGAGGTTCTGAGCTGAAGATCCAAACTCTAATTGTGGTCACTGGAAGCTGGAGGTGGCACCCAGCCAGCCTGGAGCAGAGATCCCCAGAGACGTGGGGCAGGTGTTTCCTGGGTGTCTGATGGGTCCTTAGCAAAGTCATCCAAAAAAATTTCGAAGCAAAACCCTTTAAAGGAATCATTTGACCAGTATGATCATATACTTAATCTTTACCAAATCTGTGATCATTACAAGACGTGATATTATCGAAACTTGTATAATAACAGCAATACACACAGCTTGTATGTTCCAATTAAATCTGATGGACAATTTTCTAAATATAGAATATGGATTTCATATTTAGAATTAGAAATTTTTTTAGTTTAACACAATTAAGATTTAAGATGTTATTTCAAAACAACAAACACACATTCTGATTTTGAAATAAACCCCATTTAGAAACTGAGAAATTAAGCATTTCTGTCCTAGTCATGTGATTAGTTTCTATTTAATTTTCTAAATATATATCTCCATCCCTTGTTTCTAGTGTTTTTTAATGTGGCCAGCAGATGTTATTATTATTATTATTATTACTTCTTATGTTTTGGCTAATCAGACCCCAAAGATGCTATGACTAATGAACAAGACAGATGTAATAAACCGTGCTGCTACCAAACACTCAAAAATTTCATTTCCTCTCATTTGTTAAGCTATCACTACCACTGCAATTACTTTCTCCTGGAATTACTGTCTCTCAAGTTCCTCTTCAGGACATACATACAGAACAAAGGTTGCAGCTTTGAACAGAAGTGTGTCCTTTTGGACGAAATCCCTGAACTTGATGATCTTGCAGTTTTATCTCCATTCTCTCTTGTTGGTTGAGAGTATTTAGGGGACTATTTCTTTACCTTAGACTTAAAAACTGAAGATGGGCTCTATCATTAGAGAGTGGAAGGGAATAAGGGGGAAGTTCTCAGGTGGAATATCAAGCCCTGGGGTGGTTTAAATGCTGGGAAGAGTCTAGGCCAGTGATGGGTAAACTATTCCCTGCAGGTCAGATCCAGGCCATAGTTTGCCCATCACTGCCTTAAGCAATTCCCTAATCACTATGCCCCCTCATCCAGATGTAGTGATTAGGGAATTGCTTAAGGCAGTGATAGGCAAACTACTGCCTGGATTTGGCCCTCGGGGAATAGTTTGCCCATCACTGGTCTAGGCTGAAGAGGGCTCATTCTGGGGGCAGTGGCATTCCAGATAATAATGGACAGGGCTTGGGGTGGAGAGGCAGGCAGGGTCCTGAGGTCCTGGCCTTGGGTGCCACTGGAGGACATGCATGATCTCAGGACCTCAGAGGCAAGACAGGTAGGACATTGGGAATACCCTGAATGTCCCAGAGTAGACAAAATCCAAACAAGAAGCTGTCTACTTTCCTTGGAACTGATCTCACTCTGCCTTTGAGCCCACATTTCTCTGCTTTCCTTTGGGCCTGAGATCTTTCTGCCTTCTGGTTCTAAGTATATCTGAATGAGGACCTTTCTTCCCCAGTAAGTGGTGGCTGCCCTTTCCACTGGATCTCATCTTTCCTGTCTTGAACTCTTTGAATGTCCTTCAGCTATATCAGGAGCAATTCTCCCTCCCAAACCTGGCTTCAGGATCTGCTCTCTGCCCCTGCTACTGTTGTGGGAGAGGGGATGCTGGTTCTGGCCCAAAGAATTGCATCTCATACATATTCCTCCCAAGACATGAAGGTGTCTATTGAAGGATGTTACATGTAGTGTAGCTTTGGTGATACACAAAAGCCATTGCAGGGGGTGGAATAGCCCCAGGTTGGGTGTAGAGGACAACTGAATGGCCCCATAGGATTTCAGGTTTCCAGAGTGTATTGAGGATCTGGGGAATTGTGTCTTCCCATGCATGGAAACCCTTAACCTTTCCTCAGACCATTCCTCCTCTGGATGTCCCAGGAGCATTGCAAACTGAAAAATAGAGAATGTTCAGGAAGGGGTGAAAGGGAAAAGTAGCTGATTCCAAGTGTACCCTGTGTTTCCCATGGAGCAGGTTGGAAAAGTACAAGAGCCCTGCCAGGTAGCGTGTTACTGTGAGATCTGGCTACTGCCTTGTCAGTTATTCCTCAGTCAGCCTCTTAACTACTTTTCTTGACCCTTGATCTCCAGGTTTCCATAGTTACAGGGCTAGGCTTAGATCCTTTGTTTTTCATAAACTGTTTTTGAAAATTAAGTTTAAATTGTGCTATTTTAGTGTAATAAATTTCTTTTTAGCCTGGCCAAGGTCAAAGCTCCAAACTTTCTGCCCCGTACTTCCCAGGTAATAAAAGTAAGGGGGAATCTCCTTTCATTTGTTAATCTAAGAGGTCTAAGAAACCCTGGTGAACCTTGACCCATTCTGAGAGCTGGCTAGGCCAGCCACAAAGTTGGGGAAAGCTTGGACTGATATCTTGCTTGATTGGACAAGGACCTGCTTCTCCTGTGATGAAGTAATGAGGAAAGAGTTCAGGTCTCCTAAGTCCCCCTCCTCAGTGGTTATTTATGTTTCTGAGTTCTCAGGAGATGTCCAGGGGAGAGACTGTGTGTGTGTGTGTGTGTGTGTGTGTGTGTGTGTGTGTGTGTAGTGAGAGAGAGAAAGAAAGAGATAAAGACCAAAGACTTGTGAGTAGAGGAAAGAACTATTTTCCTTCTTTTAGGTAAGTTAGTCTATTCTATTGATCCAGTTGATCCACTCTTCTATCTCTTAACCAGTACTATATTGTTTTGATGATTACTGTTTTATAAGTACGGTTTAAGATCTGGTACTGCTAAACCCTCATCCTTCACATTTTTTTTATTAGTTCCCTTGATATTCTTGATCTTTTCCTTCTTTCAGATGAACTTTGTTATAAAATTTTCTAATTCTTTAAAAAGTTTTTTGGTAGTGTGATAGGTGTGGCACTGAATAAGCAAATTAATTTAGGTAGGATTGTCATTTTTGTTATATTGGCTCTTCCTACCTGTTTTTCTTTCTTTTCCATTTTGGAGAGTGTCAGCTGACCACATTAAATGACCAGTCAGTTAATAAATTATTTAAAATGAAGAAATTCTGCTTCTTGAGAATTCTAATTGTTACACTGTCAGTGTCTTTTTTTTTGAATTAACTCAATCACCAAAATATTATACTTTAAAAAGATGAATACCCCTCTTAAAGAAACAAACAAAAAAACCCTTACCTTCTGTCTTAGAATCAATACTGTGTATTGGTTCCAAGGCAGAAGAGTGGCAAGGACTACACAATGGGGGTTAAGTGACTTGCCCAGGGTCACATAGCTAGAAAGTGTCTGAGGTCAGATTTGAACCTAGGACCCCTCATCTCTAGGCTTGGCTCTCAATCCACTGAGCCACCCAGCTGCTCTCAAACCCCTTCTTTTCCTCATCATAGTTGCTCTTTTTTCTATGTAACTTAATATAAAATGACTGAATATATTCCAGTAACAAATAGCATTCATCATAAAGCAAAGACAGAATGTTTTGGCTATGCCAGATCCTACTCTGTGGATCCTGAAACTCTCCATTTAACATGAGTCTGTGCTTCTTCATTTAGCTAAAATCAGAGACTGATCCCATATAACTATGAAATCTTTATGCTTTTATCTAGATAAGAGTATTTCAGCCTTTGAGGATTATTGCTGCAATCAGCACAACACAAAGGGCACGCAGGTTCCTAACCTGTGGGGAGGCCCCAGACAGGAAATATGGATTGGGGGAGTGAACAAAAGGAAAGAGTGAAAGAAAACAAAAAACTAAAGATAGATTTTGGAAAAAGCCTTCCATCCTCATTTTTGGGGTTTCCAGTTTCATCCTTTAGTTGCAAGTCAATCCATTATCTTATTAACATTGGTGATAAGCATTACTATGGTTCACATCAAGGTTACCAATCCTGTACTAGCAAAGATTAGTCAATACTTTTGATACAGGACGTGCACCCAGTATTGTTAGGATCATAGAAATATGGCATAAGGGAAAGAGATGATTCTTAGAAACTGTGACGTTATGTGAGCCTCACTGAGCTCCAAGTAAAATGTCTCATCTCTAGTGTCCCTTCCCTGCTGTAAAAGCTGTGTGATGTGTTGATTATGAGGCGACTTGCAACGCTGATTAGGAGAGCTCGGAGAGGGCCCTTTTGAGAAAGCCAAATTAAACCTGATTCTGCCTCATGAATTTAGCATAGAGTTCCCCCAATAATTTCTTTTATTGAAGGTTTCAGAACCTATTAATCCTGTGAATTCATACTATGACTACAACAAGAAAATTGCCTTTGCAATGATATCTTGCTCTACCTGTCTCTTGACCATTGCCATCAGGATCAGTTTTTACTGTTTTTCATCACATGATTTGTCAGTGTTGATTTCATCAAATTAAGTAGAAAATTCCTTTTTCTTTGTTTTCTCCTCATTAATCACTTGTATATTTCCCCCCTAGAGCAGACAGTATATGCTACCTTCTCAGAAACTCTTCAAAAAAATGTTCTCACCGGATCAACTCTGACTCTTCTGATGAGGAGGAATTTCAGATCACCTTCTCTTTTTCTCCTCTACAGAATCTCATACTTCACTCAGAGAGTACTTCCCATCTCCCTCATTCCACAGGGAAAAGCATTTCAGAGTAAGACACTTCTCTAGGTTTTACTCCTCACAACCTGATTCTCACGTAAGACACAAAATACCTCTGTCAATATTCCATTGGGCTCTGAATGATTGGTCTGTAGTTCTGGCTCTGACAGTCTTCAGTGTTAGGAGTTTGGGTAAATCCCTTGTGTGCTTCAGTTTCCTCCAGTCAGTTGATATGGGCTGTACTAGATGAAATTTGAAGTTTCAACTCTACATCTTCCAACTTTTGCTGTTTTAGGGGTCAATAACATTCAAGGATGTGGCTGTGGACTTCACCAAGGAAGAATGGTATCTATTGGACCATTCTCAGAAAGAGCTGTACCTGGAGGTTATGCTGGAGAATGTGCAAAATCTACTCTCTGTGGGTAATGATGATTTTCTCTGTTAACTCTGAATTTGCCGTTAAAGGAATGTCTTCATTCTAGGCCATTAACAGTGTCCAGAGGAGACTAAATCTGTAGCTTTCAGAGAGCCCAGCCCACAGACCATGGTACCATTTGGATGAAATGAAAACTGCAGAAAAACAGAACTATAGCTGAGGGGAGCAGCAAGGAAAAACTTAAGTTTTAAGAGAATGCCCCCTGAACTTTCAGAATAGAGATAGAAGTCAAAAGTGGGAGAAAAAAGTCTGGGAAAATGAGCAAATTGAAAAAAAAAATTTCCAACTATAGAAAATATCTAAGGAGGTAAAGAAGAATAAGGCACAGACTCAGGTAGGGATTGGGATACAAAAGCCTCCATATGCAAAATTTCAAATAGGAATGGGAATTGCTCTCAGGTACCTGAAGAGTTCAAAAAGGAATTCAAAAATCAAATGAGAGAAGGGGAAGAAAAATGGGGAAAAGAAATGAAAGTAATGGACAAAGAAAATAAGACCTGAAAAAGCCAAATTGGTCAAGTGGCAAAAGAAGCACAAAAATTCAATGAAGAAAAGAGTTGCTTTAAAAGTAGAGTTGACCAAGTGGAAAAAGAGGGTAAAAAAAATCCCATGTAGAAGAAAGTTCTTGGAATAGTAAAATGGACCAAATGGAAAAGGAGGATGAGACGGTCACAGAAAATTATTATTCTTTTAAAATTAGAATTGGGCATAAAAAAGCTAATGACTTCATGAGACATCAAGAAACAATAAAACAAAATCAAAAGAAAATTTGAACTATTTGGCTGAAAAAACCACTGACCAGGAAAGCAGATCTTGGAAAGACAATATAAGATTTATTAGACTACAAAAAATAAAAAAGGCTAGATGTTATAAGAAATTACCAAAGAAAACTGCCTTGTTATTCTTGAATCATAGGTTAAAAGGGCAATTGAAGATTCCACAGATCACCTCCTGCAATAAATTCTCACATGACAACTCCCATGAATGTTATAACCAAATTGAAGAAATCCCATGTGTTAGGATAAGCTATCTAACTCTTGGAATAAGCAGATTCAACAGCTTTCTTTACTGTGCACTACTGCTTTGAGGTTAGCCTTTTGGGACCATTGTTACATTGTAGAGATGACTGCCAGTCCTGTAGCACCACGAACTCTTAATGTGCCCTTTATTTGACTTCCTTTTGGAGCTTTTCGAATCACAGAACAAGCCCCTCCCATGCCTATCATCGCCGAATAGAATTGATCTCCTATCCTTATTGAAGTCAAAGGTTCATTATCCCTATTTGGTGTAATTGGGGTAAATGGCATTTGTGTCTCCTCAAAGGACAGTGTCTGTAGAGGTGATCCAGTCTTGCATATGGCTTTTATCCATTTCTACTCCATCAGTGTAGTTAGTAAGTGGTGATAATTCAGAAATCCCTGTTTGATATTCTGACATTATTTTTGTCTCATCACACTCGTGCAGTGATTCAAACTCAGACTGAAATCCAGCCTCTGCCAGCTTGTTAGAGTTCTGTGTTTCTATGGCAATGCTACTTGAGCTCATAGAATTCTGTGGTGCTAAAGAATTTTTTTCTGGCAGAGTACTTCCTTGGTTCAGTTTTTCTGTTGTTGACTCATTGGCTTTCTGCTCAGTGTCTGTAGAAACGGTATCTATCTCTGTGACAGCTCCTGGCATAGACAGAGACTCAGGTTTGATGACATTTGCTATCTCAGGTAGATATTGCTCTGTCCTAAGACATGAGTTTGTTGTTCAGTCTCCAGTTCTGATATTTTTTGACACTCAAGCAGACTACTAAAAACTTCTTTTTCTGAGTTGACACTACTGATGTTACTACTTGATGCTTCAGTTTCTATCTTCACACAAGCTCTTGGTTTGTATTCATTTGCTTATGGATTTAATCTTGAAACTGGTTTTCTTTCATCATTATATTGACTCATAGATCTGTCTGTTTCTAAGTGATCTAACAGTGTGTCACTCTTGGAACTCTCAAAACTTCTTTCAGCTGGAGTTTGAATACTGCAATTTGCTACTGTAGTCTTATTGGGTTTGCTCCAAATCTTGGGTTATATGTGCTATTAATAAGTTGCCACAATGTAAATCCCTATCTTGTTCTTTATCCAAGACTTCCATTTGATTCAAGCTTGGAATAAGTTAAGGAGCTTAGTTAATTGAACCTTTAGATTTGTTTTCCATTTTGAGTTATAATAAGTTCTCTTGGTGTTTTCTCTCTGGATGTGTTATTACCAGACCTATTAAAGTTGATTTGTTGCTTAAAGTGATAGAAATGAACTATGTGACTGGCATGGCCACATAGGTAATACTGCTTAGCTGCATTGTCATTGCTTCTTATGTAATTGTTAGACTGCCTTGACTGACTGCCGCCTACTGCTCTGTAGTGCCAGATTTTTTATTTCTTCTCTTTCCTTCTGCTTCTTGGCCTCCTTTAATTGTCTTTTCAAATCAGCTATTTGTGTGTCCTTTTCTGCCTTGTTTTCTTTACCTCTTTTTAGTTCTTTCTTTCTCTCTGGAGTCATGTACATAAATTGCATGTTGACGAATGTCTTCAATGGTGAGGCTTTCCCACTAAGGACAATTCTGCCTAAAGTAATTTTGAATTGGCACAGCAGATCCCTTTATAAATTGCCATCTAATGTGTTCCAGAGATTCTGGGGCTTGTACATCCTTGTACCCAAGCACTGTCTCAGCTGATTCCACCAGTCTGTCTAGTTAATGCTGGGATGTTCATCCTCAGCCTGCCTCAGTTTCTGGAATTTCCCCCACGAATTGGGTCACTTTGCATGCAAATGCATTGCCTCTAAAAGATTTTTCCTGTGTCTAATTAAATATCGCATATTTGCATGGGAGCTCAATTCTAAATCTTGATGTGCTGTAGGTCATGATGTCAGGTTTTGGTTTGTTCATGTTTCTTCCAGGAATTTGTTTTTCTCACTGGATGAAAAAAATTCAGACAAAAGAAATTCAGTGTCCTGAAATGAAGGGTTGTACAATTCGAACACTCTTTTCATTTCCTTTACACACTTGTGTGGTTGTAAATAATACTTGGGAAGTCTCCTACATAGTATTTCCAGATCGTTGCCTGTGAAAGTTTTGTAGCTTTTCACATGAACAAGTCCAGCTGCAAAACGGTCTGTCTATGATCGGGTACAAAGATACGGTTGTCTGTGTGTCATTTTGTTTTTCTGCCTCAGTAGTACCCTTAGGTTTGGTTGTGCATGTACCCATTTGCTGATATTCAATTATTTCTAATTGCAGAATTGTGTGAGAGTCTAGTTCTTGTCCCTCTCTTATTTTCTTATTTATCACTATGAGCTTCTTAATTTGGTCCTTCTGTGCTTATATTATTGCCTTGCTGTCTTCCTTCAGTTATCTCCAAACATGTTCTATAACAAAGCCCACATTCCCTGGCAAATTGACACAAGAACAGCCCCTAAAGTTGGTAAAAATGCTATCAGCTCTGCTAGACTTATTGTCAGCCATTTATATGTATCATAAACCAACATGATCTTAAGTAAATACTGTGGTATCTTTGTATCTACAGCGTGTAAGCTCCCTGGCTAACCATATAAAGCATCAGAGAAAAACTGGAGATGATAAACATCATACTTCCCACTGCCATCTTTCCCAATCCCTTTTAGGTTCTTCTTCCAAGTAGCTGGCTCAGCCAAAAACTGGAAAGATGATATTTGTAACTCTTAAAATTGTTCTTCTTATTATAGTAGTTATTTGAAATATACTTAGAGAGCAGGTGTGGTACTAATGTGTTTAGAAAGATATGAAAAAAAGATTAAGGGGTGAAAAAGAAGATAGCACTGAGAGAAAAAGAAGAAAGAAGTAACATGGGACAAATTATATCAAATAAAGAGGCCTGGGGAAAAAACTATTACAGTGGAGGAGACAATGAAGGTGGTAACAGAGAGTAAAACTATTTCTCATCGAGAATAATAGCCAGACTCATTGGGATTTAGAATCTTATCTTATTCTATAGAGGAATAGAAGGAGAATAAGAAAGGTAGTGGTAGGGAAGAGAATATATTATAAGGGAGGGGAAATGGGGGAAGTAATTAAAAGAGAACCATGTGGACAGACAATAAAGGAGAAAGTATAGGATTAAAAAAGAAAAATGAGATGAAGGGAAATACATAATATGTTAATCATAACTATGATTGTAAATGCGATGAACTCATCCATAAAATGGAAAAAGATAGCAGTGGTTTAAAAACCGGAATCCTATGATATATTGTTCATAAGAAACACATTTAACATGCATTAGTAGACATACAGAGAGTGAATGTTAGGGGATAGTTATATCCATAATATAATAATATAAATGTTAGGGGATAGTTATATCCATAACATAATAAAATAAAAAAAGAAGTATGAAACTGTAGCTCCCAGCTCCTAACTCTGCCTAGTCTAGCAAGTATATCTTTATTCCTCCTTCATTCTTCCCTCAAATCCCAGGCCAGAAGATAGGAGTGGAAAGAAAGGGAATAAGCATTTTAAAAAAAACCTGCTCTATTTCCTCTACTTGATAAAGGAATTCTTAATTATTGTGTATTTCACAATACCCTTGTGAGTTGGATTCTCTCATTTCCTTCAATTCATAGTTGAGGCAACTGAAGCAAACAGATTAAATTACTTACCATCTCTCTGAGGCCGGATTAAATTTGCTTTTCTGACTCCCAAGTTCTCATCTCTTGTCCCTTTGCTACCAGCTGTCTTTAAGTTCTAGATCAGTGGTTCCCAAACTTTTTTAGCCTACCGCCCCCTTTCCAGAAAAAAATATTATTTAGCCCCCTGGAAATTAATTCTTAAAAAAATTTTAGTAGCAATTAATAGGAAAGATAAATGCACCTGTGGCCATCACCGCTCTCATGGATTGCTGCAACACCCACCAGGGGGCAGTGGTGCCCACTTTGGGAATCACTGTTCTAGATGATCCTTCTATTACAAGAGGTAGATAAAGATGGGCTCTTCTGATTGCAAATGGTTTCTATAATCTCTGCCCTCCTACAAATGTACCAACAATGAATACAACACAGACCATTCTATATGCCTTAATTGCATGCCCCTTTCTTTTAAGGTGATATTTATTTTCTTCTGATCTCTTCCTTCTTTCTTATGCCCAGGACTTCCAGTTCCTAGAGAAAATTTTATCTCCTTTTTTCAGCAAGGGGAATCACCATGGCTGCTTGAGGAAAAAGGCCTATGGAACTCCTGTCCAGGTGAGTGAGGTGAAAGCAGGTGTATAAGAGCTGTTATCCCAAAAGACTTTTATCTGTTGTGGTGAAGGGAGTGCTAGACTTGGGAGCTGGCAGACCAATACTGAATCATGCTGTTCATTACCTGAGAAATGGATTTTAAACTCAGTATGGGGTATGAGACATAATTTATGGTAGATTGTAAAGTAAGATGAATATTTAGTATGTTTGCACTTAATGGCATAATATATTTGCTTCTGTGGAGAAAAGAAGAAAACTTCTATTCTACTTTTAAAATTATTGTATTAGAGTTTAAAAGAGTGAAGTTGTTTTTCGGCCTAGCATACAAAATTTACAAAGAATGACCATATGATAGTGCATCCAAAATGATGAGAAGAGAACATTTCAAAGGTTAATTGAGATTGACAAAATTATAAGAATAATGGAGGTGTGACATTTTAGGAAATATAGAAAGGGCAGTGGAGGAAAGACTGTGTAATACTGTGGACAAAGCATGCTCATGCACAGGATTTGAGTTGTAGTCTAACAGCCAGGATTTTAATCAGATCTATCCTCCATTCTTTACTCATGACATGATGAGAATCTTGGGCCTGCCTGTGTCACATATCCATTGTTTGGTTTCATTGCTGTTGTATGTAAAAGTATTTCTAAAATTGCCCATCTTGCAGTTATGACCAAATATGACCAGATATGTCATCAAAGACTGATTCTGCTGGTTTAAGTTTGAAAAATCCTTTTTGCTTTGGGAAATAAAATAAAAATCAGTTTACTTTCTGCCATTAGAGGAAAGAACTTATATTGCTCTTTTGGTTGTGTGTGTGTGTGTCCACCTTCCTTCTCTGTTTATAACATTATTTTTTTTTTCTTTAGAGGCAGAGGCTAATTTTGATGTAAAGGAGATGTCTCCAAAGTTGAGCTTTTTTGTGAAAGTATCTTGCCCCCAAAGATGCATGAATGAGGGTCACCATGACTTCATTTTGAGAGAAAACTATGACTCTAATATCAAGGTAAATAAAAATTCTAAGAGTGACTGTGAATTTGATAACACTTCAGAGAAATTCAGTCAATATTCAGTCCTAAATCAGTATATGAAAATGACCTCAGAAAATGACTATTGTCACAATAGTGAATATAACAAATGCTTTCCTGATGTAGTAGAACATGTTCAGTCACCTGAGAAACCTCCTGAAATTCCCATGTATCAAGGTAACCTAGAGGGATTGGCTGTTGGCTGGAGTTTAGACTTCATTAGACATAAAAAAAGTAAATGTGGAATGATGGTTTCTGTGAGTGCTAAAGATAGGAGACCTTTCAGTCAGAACTCTGAGCTTTCTGCACATCAGAGAATCCACTCTAGAGAGAAACCTTATAAATGTAAACATTGTGGAAAGGCTTTCACACAGAAGAACTCCCTCATTATACATCAGGTAATCCACACTGGAGAGAGACCTTATGAATGCAAACAGTGTGGAAAGGCTTTCACACAGAGAGGCAATCTTACTGCACATTTGAGAATTCACACTGGAGAGAAACCTTATGAATGCCAACACTGTGGAAAGGCTTTTACATGGAAGTTCTCTCTTGTTGCACATGAGAGAATCCATACTGGAGAGAAACCTTATGAATGTCAACTGTGTGGAAAGGCTTTCATACAGAAGAATTCCTTCACTATACATCAGTTAATCCACACTGGAGAGAAAACTTATGAATGCAAACAGTGTGGAAAGGCTTTCACACAGAGCGGCAATCTTACTGCACATTTGAGAATTCACACTGGAGAGAAACCTTATGAATGCCAACACTGTGGAAAGGCTTTTACATGGAAGTTCTCTCTTGCTGCACATGAGAGAATCCATACTGGAGAGAAACCTTATGAATGTCAACAATGTGGAAAGGCTTTCACACAGAGGAGGTATCTTGCTGGACATGAGAGAATCCACACTGGAAAAGAGGCCTCATGAATGTCAACAGTGTTGAAAGGCATTTACCTGGAAGGTCTCACTTGCTGCACATCAGAGAGTCCATATTGTATAGAAGCTTTATTAATGTAAACATTGTGGAAAGACTTTCACACAGAGTGGCAATCTTGCTGTACAAGAGAGTCCACACTGGAGAGAAACTTTTAAGAATGTCAGTACTGTGCCAAGGCTTTTACAGGGAAGGTCTCTTGCTGCAACAGGAGAGAATCCACACTGGAGAGAAACCTTATGCATTTCAACACTGTGGAATGGCTTTTACATGGAAGGTCTCTTCCTGCACATCAGAGAATCCACACTGGAGAGACCTTATGAATGAAAACAGTGTGGAAAGGCCTTTAGACGAAGGGATTCTCTTGTTAAGCATGAGATAATTCACGCTGGAGAGAAACCATATGAATGTAAACAGTGTCCAAAGGCCTTCACACTGAGGGTCTCTCTTGTTAAGCATGAAAGAATCCACACTGGAGAGAAACTTTATTGCATGAGATAAAATCATGCATTATTCTCCACCATACATTAATTAGTATTAATCTTTAATTAACAACTTCCTATTGTAAGATTAAAAAATTATTATCCAATACTCCAAGTTTTATATTTATTAGATTTATTAATAATATCTTGAAGCAGAGGAAAGTAATAGTCTTAGTAAAGAGGAGGATCCAGACTGTGTGAACAGGAGATAGAGAGAGAAGGCAGAGTTATAGAAACTTTTATATACAAGACATAAGGACATAATATTTGGATAAAGGGAAAAGGATGCTGGGAATTGTAGTTCAAGGGTACAAAATTCTATTTACACATTTCCCCCTGTGATCCTTTGGGAGAGTAGTCACCCCCATGGATCATTTTAACATAAACTTAAAACTAAAGATTTTTATCTAAAAGTATATACAATGTTGCAGTTTCTAAAGGGAAATTACAATAATTTGGGTATAAATGGGAAATAAAATAGAGAAAGAACAAACCAATGCTTGCTACATTGACAAAAGCCAATTTGGGGGCAGTCCCCTTTGTCCTAAGATTGTGCATTGAACCCCATAGTTTAAATCACCACATCCCAAAGTTCACTCTGGATCTTTTCGTACAGTGTGTACTCTCTGCAGGTATCTTCATGGCTCTTTCTCCAAACAGTTTACTTTTTTTTTCTTTAATATTTTATTTTTTTAGAAAAATTTTCCATGGTTACATGATTCTTTTTACTTTCCCCTTCGTCCCCTTTTCTGGCTCCCCCCCCCCCCATATCCAACGTGCATTTCTAGTGGTTTTAACATAAACAGTTTACTTTCTGTATTTGGGGAGGTAGTAAGTTTCTTATCCTAAAATTACTCTCAAATACATTATAGGAAAATAATACACTCCCCCTTGAGGAAGACATTGCAAACATAGGGATCACCCAGGAATATGTGACTTGAGTTATGAGGTATATGAATCAATTGTCAAAAGAAAATCAAAAACATCAAAAATTCCAAATTAAAGAGAAAAATAACTTGTGGATGAAATATAAAATATCAAAGTCTTATGTATAAAAATTCTAAATTAAGGAAAAATAAACCTATTATAGGTACTTGAATCAGAGCCTGATTAAAGTGATTTATATCCCATAAGCCTACAGTAGCAATCATGCACTTACTGAATCAGCAGCCAGGACTACAGAAAGTTACCACCGTATGAAAGAAAAGGGCCTAGATTTTTGTAGCAAATGGGAAATAGCATTCCCTGGTCTGATTTGATCTTTTCTCATAGGGAAAGGGGAGCCAGGATGGCAGCCAAAGTGAGGTGCTTGATAGAAGTGTGGCTCCAGGAAGTCTTGTGTCTAACATATGTCAAACAGTAGCAACCTTGAACCTCAAACAAATTCAAATCCTCCTGTCTTGGTGCAGAATGTCATCATTTCCACTAGGATTGATTTGGTCTCTTTTACCGTGTGCTCAATTGGCACTATGCAGATCAACTTTGTACTTCTTTGGGAAGGTGGAGTGGCTCTTTCTTGGAATCAGGCAGAATCATTAAACACAGTCCCATACCATCAATTCATGGCAGGTTTCCATAGTCTAAAGGTTTGGGGCATGCATTGATATTAGGACTAAAGGATATTTTAAATTTGCTCTAGTGCAAAATCAAAAACCCATTAATACTAGTAACATGTGCTTCCAGTACAAAAAATGAGAGAAAAAGAAAATTAATATACTGTATTGCACATACAGTGGAAAAGAATAATAAAATTTAAAAAAATATATATATAATTAACACTCCGTGACACAGTGTGTCAGCCAAGGAGAGGTAGAATACAAAGGTTTCTCACCAAAAAATGAAATTCATTTCCTTTTTTAACTTGGCCATGATCCATAGTGTCAGTGCAAATGATTTTTACCAAGTAACACCTTTATAAAACAGTAGGTAATACACATTCAAAGAATTACTAAAGCTCCCCAAAATCATAATAGCCTATTTAATGATAATAACAAACTCATTATTAACATTCACATGAGTCTCTATAGCCACTTGCTGTGTGACATTTTTAAAAAACTATTAAGGGGGGCAGCTGGGTAGCTCAGTGGATTGAGAGTCAGGCCTAGAGACGGGAGGTCCTAGATTCAAATCCGGCCTCAGACACTTCCCAGCTGTGTGTCCCTGGGCAAGTCACTTGACCCCCATTACCCACCTTTACCACTCTTCCACCTAGGAGCCAATACACAGAAGTTAAGGGTTTAAAAAAAAACAACTATTAAGCTAATGGATATTTGTCCCAAGTTATACTGATCTAGCCAATCTTTCAACCTTGGCTGACATATTTTTAAAAAATTCTATTACTGCCATTTTCCCAAAATTTGGCAGAGGACCCCAGAAAAACGGAAACCTCTGTACTGTTGATAAAAACCTTTCAAGTCTAAAATGTCACCAAGAATCTAGATCATTCTGGTGGAAGGATAGGATAAGCTGAAGAATTACAAATATAAAAACCCATTCAGAAGCTGCTAATCTTTCCCACCTCCCAGATGACATAATAACCCACTACAAGAGTAACTAAGCCCCTTGGGAAACCTCCCTCCTCTGGTATGAGATTGTAATAGCATAAAAGGCATGTATTTGTATATCTCCATTGCAATCGAGGTGAGGACTAAAATAAAATAGTGAAAATCACTTAAGATGTGTTATCCATTACATTTTTTGAAATTAAAATTAAAATTTTGATTATTTTCCCATAGTTACATGTTTCATGTTCTTTCTCCCCCAAACCCCTGTAGCTGACTCACAATTCCACTGGGTTTTACATGTATCATTAAGATCTAATTCCATACTATTGATAGTTGGACTAAATCATTGATGGGCAAACTATTCCCCATGGGCCAGATCCAGGCCATAATTTGCCTATCACTGCCTGAAGCAATTCCCTAAGGCCTAGATCTGGCCTGCTGGGATTAGTTTACCCATCACTGGACTAAAGTTATCGGTTAGTGTCTAAATCCCCAATAATATCCCCATCAGCCCATGAGTTCAAGCAGTTGTTTTTCTTCTGTGTTTCTACTCCCACAGTTCTTGTGAATATGGCTAGTTTTCTGTCATAGAAGTTCGATTGTACAACAGTGTATCATTCTCTGTGTACAAAGCTCTCCTGGATCTGCTCCTTTCACTCTGCACCAATTCCTGGAGGTCATTCCAGTTCACATGGAATTCCTCCAGTTCATTATTCCTTTGAGCACAATAGTATTCCATCACCAACAGATACCACAATTTGTTCAGCCATTCCCCAATCAAAGAACATTCCCTCATTTTCCAGTTTTTTGCCACCACAGAGCATGGCTATAAATGTTTTTGTTTATGTCTTTTTCCTTATTATCTCTGGGGTATAAACCAAGGAGTGCTATGGCTGGATCAAAAGGCAGATAGTCTTTAAAAGCCCTTTGGGCATAGTTCCAAATTGCCCTCCAGAATGGTTGGATCAATTCACTACTCTACCACCAATGCATTAATGTCCCAATTTTGCCACATCCCTTCCAACATTCACCACTTTTCTTTGCTGTTATGTTAGGTAATCTGCTAGGTGTGAGATCGTACCTCAAGAGTTACTTTGATTTGCATTTCTCTAATTAATAAGAGATTTAGAACACTTTTTCATGTGTTTGTTAATAGTTTTCATTTCTTCATCTGAAAATTGCCTGTTCATGTCCCTTGCCCATTTATAAATTGGGGAATGACTTGATTTTTTATGCAATCTGTTTACCTCCTTATATATTTAAGTATTTAGACCTTTATCCGAATTTTTTGTTATAAAGGTTTTTTCCCAATTTGTTGCTTTCCTTCTAATTTTGGTAGCATTGGTTTTGTCTGTACAAAACCTTTTTAGTTTAATTTAATCAAAATTATTTATTTTACATTTTGTAATTTTTTCTAACTCTTGCTTGGTTTTAAAATCTTTTCTTTCCCAGAGATCTGACAAGTATACTATTCTATTCTCACGTAATTTACTTACAGTTTCGTTCTTTATATTCAAGTCATTCACCCATTCTGAATTTATCTTGGTATAGTGTGTGAGATGTTGATCTAAACCCAATCTCTCCCATATTGTTTTCCAATTTTCCCAGCAGTTTTTGTCAAATACTGGGTTTTGTCCCAAAAGCTGGGTTCTTTGGGTTTATCATAGACTGTCTTGCTGAGGTCACTTATCCCAAGTCTATTCCACTGATCCTCCCTTCTGTCTCTTAGCAGTACCATATTGTTTTGATGACTACTACTTTGTAGTACAGTTTTAAGATCTGGTACTGGTAGGCCACCTTCCTTCATATTTTTTTCCATTATTTCCCTTGATATTCTTGATCTTTTGTTCTTCCAAATGAACTTTGTTATAATTTTTTCTAATTCAGTAAAAAAGTTTTTTGGTAGTTTGATAAGTATAGCACTAGATAAGTAAATTAATTTGGGTAGGATGGTCATTTTTATTATGTTTGCTTGTCCTACCCATGAGCAGTCAATGTTTTTACAGTTGTTTAGATCTAGTTTTAATTGTGTGGAAAGGGTTTTGTAGTTGTGTTTGTATAATTCCTTTTTGTCTTGGCAGATAGATTCCCAAGTATTTTATATTGTCTAGGGTGATTTGAAATGGAATTTCTCTCTCTAACTCTTGCTGCTGCAAAGTGTTGGAAATATATAGAAATGCTGATGATTTATGTGCATTTATTTTGTATCCTGCAACTTTGCTTAAGTTGTTGATTATTTCCACTAACTTTTTTTTTACATTTATTAATATTCATTTTTAACATGGTTACATGATTCATGCTCCTCCTTTCCCCTTCAACCCCCCCCCCCCCCCCCCCCTACCCATGCGCATTTCCACTAGTTTTGTCATGTGTCCTTGATCGAGACCAATTTCCAAATTGTTGGTAGTTGCATTGGTGTGGTAGTTTTGAGTTCACATCCCCAATCATGTCCACCCCAACCCATGCGTTCAAGCAGTTGTTTTTCCTATATGTTTCCTCTCCTGCAGTCCCTCCTCTGAATGTGGGCAGCATCTTTACCATAAATCCCTCAGAATTGTCCTGGGTCATTGCATTGCTGCTGGTTCAGAGGTCCATTACATTCGATTTTACCACAGAATGTCAGTCTCTGTGTATAGAGTTCTTCTGGCTCTGCTCCTTTCACTCTGCATCAGTTCCCGGAGGTCTCTCCAGTTCGCCTGGAACTTCTCCAGTTTGTTATTCCTTTTAGCACAATAGTATTCC
>NC_058130.1:796825993-796894368 GCF_016433145.1 Gracilinanus agilis | reverse complement strand
GCCCTTAAAAAGGCAAATTTAAAAATTATAAGTTTTCTTTCTTTTCCCTCTGTAACTTATTTACTTTTTCAGGTTTCTCTCGATTTTTGTGGTTGGATATCAAACTTTCCATTTAGCCCTGGTCTTTTCTGTGCAAATACCTGGAATTCTTCAATTTTGTTGAATGCCCATACTTTCCCCTGGAAATATATAGTCAATTTTGATGGGTAGTTGATCCGTGGTTGCAGGCCCAGCTCTCTTGCCTTTCTGAATATTGTATTCCAAGCCTTACGGTCTTTTAGTGTGGAGGCTGCCAGATCCTGTGTGATCCTGATTGGTGCTCCTTGATATTTGAATTGTCTCTTTCTGGCTTCTTGTAAGATTTTTTCTTTTGCTTGAAAGCTTTTGAATTTGGCAATAATATTTCTAACCGATTTCTTCTCTGGGTCGAATATGGTGGGTGTTCTATGAATCCTTTCGATGTCTATATTGCCCTCTTGTTGTAGGACTTCAGGGCAATTTTGCTGAATAATTTCTTTTAGTACGGAGTCCAGGTTTTTATTAATTTCTGGTTTTTCTGGAAGACCAATTATTCTCAAATTGTCTCTTCTAGACCGGTTTTCTTGGTCTGTCACTCTCTCATTGAGATATTTCATATTTCCTTCTATTTTTTCAGTCTTTTGACTTTGTTTTATTTGTTCTTGTTGTCTTGAGAGATCGTTAGCTTCTAATTGCTCGATTCTAGCCTTTAGGGACTGGTTTTCCTTTTCAATCTGGTCATTTCTAGTGTTCAATTTGCTTATCAGTTCATTTGATTTCTGAGCCTCACTTTCCAATTGCAAGATTCTACCTTTTAAACTGTTATTTTCTTGCCAGATCTCTTCCACTTTCCTCAGAATCTCAGTTTTGAACTCTTCCATAGCTTGTGAGGAGTTTTCCTTATTTGAGGAGGGTCCGGATGCTTGTTTGTTCTCCTCCTCTGTTTGCTCGGTTGTCTGGATTTTCTCTGTGTAAAAGCTGTCGAGTGTTAAAGACTTCTTCTTTTTGTTATTATTCTTTCTCTTCTGAACTTCCTGATGCTGAGTAGCCATCATTAGCCCAGCAGCTTCTCAGCTTTATCCTCGCGCTCAGTGTCTGTTCGCAATCTATTGGCTCCTGAGGTCTGAGTTCTGGTTTTTTCCAAGGTCAAGCCCCCTGGTGGGCCCTCTTGCTTGATCCTCTGCTGGAGGTTTCTTTACAAGTCTCAGGGCGCTGCTTCCACAGTCGTATACCTGTCTGCACTGGTTCCCCACTTAGGCTTTAGTTCCTGGCTGTGTCTGCCTCCACCCACACCTCTGCTCAGCCGGCACTCTCTGCGCCCAGCGTCCTGCTCCGGCGCGCGCGCTCAGATTTCACGTGCTTTTTTTGACTTAATGGGGTCCTAAGTCTAGCTGCTCTCAGGAACAGGTCCCAGAGCTGCTGATGACTCGATGGGTGCCCCAAACTTGCCCTATTTCTTTTTAGCTGGGTTCGGAGCTATAGATGAGTGTGGAGGGGGTGGGGGTGGGGCGGTTGCTCAGCCCGCGATTGAGTAAGAGCCCTTTATAGCCTGGAAATGTCTCGATTCCACGTACCTTCCACACTGTGCCCTGTTGTGGGGTTCCTCCGTTCGTCTGGACTTGTTTTTATGTCCCCTTGAGGAGTTTTGTATGTTTTGGTCAGGAGAGGTTAAGAGCTGCTTCTTACTCTGCCGCCATCTTAACCCGGAAGCCCTGTAGCTCTCCACTAACTTTTTACTTGATTCTCTAGGATTTTTTTCCCTTGCCATTTATCTATTTATTTATTTATTTGTTCGTTCGTTCATTCATTCATCCATTTATTTATTTGTTTACCCGCCCATCCATCCACCCATCCATTTATTTATTTATTTATTTGTTTGTTTATTTGGCTGTCCATTTATTTATTTTTGAGGAAATTTTCTGTGGTTACATGTTCTTTCTTTCCCCTTCACCTCCCCCCATAGGCAACACACATTTCTACTGGTTTTAACATGTGTCATCAATTAAGACTTATTTACATATTATTGATAGTTTCATTGGTGTAGTCGTTTCAAGTCTATATCCCCAATCATGTCCACATCAACCCATATGTTCAAGCAGTTGTTTTTCTACTTCTGTAGTTCTTTCTCTGAAAGTGAATACCGTTCTTTTCCATAAATCCCTCAGAATTGTCCTACATCATTTCATTGCTACTAGTACAGAAGTCCATTATGTTCGATTTTACCACAGTGTATCAGTCTCTATGCATAATATCCTTCTGGCTCTGCTCCTTTCACTCTGCATCAATTCCTAGAAGTCTTTCCAGTTCACATGGAATTCCTCCAATTTATTATTCCTTTGGGCACAATAGTATTCCATCACCAGCATATGCCACAATTTGTTCAGCCATTCCCCAATTGAAGGGCATATCCTCGTTTTCCAGTTTTTTGCTACCACAAAGAGTGTGGCTATAAATATTTTTGTACAAGTCTTTTTATATATGATCTCTTTGGGGTACAAACACAGCAATGTTATGGCTGGATCGAAAGGCATATAGTCTTTTAAAGCCCTTTGGGCATAATTCCAAATTGCCATCCAGAATGTTTGGATCAGTTCACAACTCTACCAGCAATGCATTAATGTCCCAGTTTTGCCACATCCCCTCCAGCATTCATTACTCTCTCCTGCTATCATTTTAGCCAATCTGCTAGGTGTGAGGTGATACCTCAGAGTTGTTTTGATTTGCATTTCTCTAATTATTAGAGATTTAGAACACCTTCTCATGTGCTGTACCAATCCAGGTATATATTAATCTTGATATTATTTTAAGAGTGCTCAAAAAATGACTCTTGTATTGCTTATGATTGATTTCTGTAACCTTGAGTTGAATTGAACCTCAACCTTGCCAAATTTCTAGCCCTTCCCTAAGGCTACACTCTGGAAGACTAGTCAGTTATCTCAGTCTCCTTGCCTTACCTTCAACAATCAATCAGCATTTGTATCAAGACCTTAGGCCTCATGGATTCCTGATCTAGATGTTTGCTCTACCTGTTATTTCAGGCTCCAACAGTTTGTATCTCCTGATGATTACGTATGTATCAGACCACTTGGTTCTCCCTTCCCCCCATATACAGTTGTAACCCCAATAAAAGTAGCTATATGACAGTTGAGAAAGAAGCTCTTGACCAAAAGAGCTCTGAACCATCTAAACTCTTGACCACCTGAGCTTACTCGCTGTCTGTCTACCTTATCCTGAAACTTTCTATGTCTGCGTGGCTTTATTCTTGCCTTATGTTCTCTTTCCATTAGTCCTTAACCCGTGACCCATTTTCACTCAGTCCTTTGTTCCCCTTTCTGAGTGTCCAACCCACTAGGAATCTTCGTGGAGTTGGTGGACGGCTTCATGATCTTATTGGGAAGGCTTCTAATTTATCCCCTTTGTAGATGATGGGTGTTGATGGTTTTAGATATATACTGTTTATTATTTTTAGAAAAGGCCCTTCTATTCCTATACTTTCTAGTGTTTTCAGTAGAAATGAGTGTTGTATTTTTGTCAAAGACTTTTTCAGCATCTATTGAGATAATCATGTGGTTTTTTTTGGTTTGCTTTTTGATATGGTCAATTATGTGAATGGCTTTCCTAATAATGAACCATCCTTGCACTCCTGGAATAAATCCCACCTGATCATAATGAATAACCCTTGAGATCACTTGCTAGACTTTTTTTGCTAGTATTCTGTTTGAGATTTTTACATCTATGTTCATTAAGGAGATTGGTCTGTAGTTTTCTTTCTCTGTTTTTCTTCTACCTGGCTTTGGGATCAGTACTATATTTGTGTCATAAAAGGAATTTGGTAAGACTCCTTCTTTGCTTATTATATCAAATACTTTGTATAGTATTGGGATTAGTTGTCCTTTGAAGGTTTGATAGAATTCACTTGTGAATCCATCTGGTCCTGGGGATTTTTTCTTAGGGTGTTCTTTGATGGCTTGTTCAATTTCTTTTTCTGATATGGGATTATTTAAGTATTCTATATCTTCTATTAATATAGGCAATTTATATTTTTGTAAATATTCATCCATAATTGCTATGTTTATTGCCATATAATTTGGCAAAATAGTTTATAATGATTGCCTTGATTTTCTGTTCATTAGAGGTGAGGTCTCCCTTTTCATTTTTGATACTGTTAATTTGGTTTTCTTCTTTCCTTTTTTAAATTAAATTGACCAGTACTTTATCAATTTTATTTGTATTTTTTCAAAGAACCAGTTTCTAGTCCTTGTTGTGAGGAAGATAAGATTAGTTATTGATTAGGTATTAAGATGTATCTAGCAGGAAGGAGCTGGAGCTGGGAATTCCAGAATGGAATGAGGGAGCAGGAAGAAGTGACTTGTGCTCTGGGAAGGACTCCATTGGGGGTTAACACAAACTGTGGTTAGCCCTGGGAGCACTCAGAGTAAAAGGACAGCCTGTATCCTGATTTTCCCCTGGGATCCTGAGTGGTGGCATCTAGCAGAGAGAGATCAACAGTCCTGTGCCAAGGAAGAGGAGAAAAGTTTGAGATCTGGTGGACAGCGTTTCAAGCAAAACCCTCCCTACTTGGTACCTGAGACTACCTTGGCTCTTGGCATCCAGAGATCATCAGTGGATTGCAGTGAGAATCCCAAAGCCACAAAGCCCATAGCTGAGCTGCTCAAGCCTGGCAGGTTCCAGGTCTGAGGCAGTCACCCAGAGACTCCACTACTCCTTGGGCCCTGTCAGTTTAGATTACTAAATTAGTGTAGAAATAAGTCTTTCCTTTCCCTGTGGATTATGTCATTAGATTTAAAGTTTTAGAGTAGATATCCCTATCCCACCTTTTAGTTGTTCATAATTAAACCCAGTTATATCCTGTTACCTTGTCTGTTGGTTTCAAAGCCTCTGGCCCAGGGTGACAGTGGGACAACTGTTCCTTTTTCAGTTAGGAGCAGCTTGGCTGTTCTGATCCCCATGTCCAGGTCTAGTCTCTCATAAACCCCAGTGTGTGTACTCACAATCACCTAGTTTTATTTAATATCCTTGGTGACCCCATTATCTTTACTTATATTTCCTACATCTTATTTATTAATTCAATAGTTCTTTTACTTTCAGTTTTATTGATTTCTCCTTTAATTTTTATAATCTCTAATATACTTTTTAACTGGGGATTTTTAATTTGTTCCCTTTCTAGTTTTTTGATTTGCGTGCCCAGTTAATTGATCTTTACCCTCCCTAATTTGTTAATATATGCACACAAGGATATAAATTTCCCCTTGAGTACTGATTTAGCTGCATCCCACAGATTTTGGTATGATGTCTCATCATTGTCATTCTCTTCAATGAAATTATTAATTGTTTCTATGATTTGTTCTTTAACTGACTTTGGAGAATCATTATTTAATTTCCAATTAATTTTTTATTTGGCTGGCCATGTGCCCTTACTAATTATTATTTTTATTGCATTATGATCTGAAAAGGTTACATTTATTATTTCTGCTCTTTTTCATTTGTTTGCCATGTTTCTATGCCCTAGTACACAGTCAATCTTTGTGAATATACCATGTGCAGTTGAAAAGAAGGTGTATTCCTTTTTGTCCCAATTTATTTTTCTCCACATATCTATTAACTCTAATTTTTTAGGATTTCATTTACCTCTTATCTCTTTCTTATTTATTTTTTGGTTTGATTTATCTAGATCTAGAGGAAGATTTAGGTCTCCCACTAGTATAGATAGATATCTATTTCCTCCTTGAGCTCTGCCAGTTTCTCCTTTAGAAATAAAGATGCTATACCATTTGGTGCATACATGTTGAGTACTGTTATTTCCTCATTGTTTATACTGCCTTTTATCAGGATGTAATTACCTTCCCTATCTCTCTCTATTTTTTTAATCTTTTATTTCTAAGAGAGAGAAATGCTGATTTTATTTTATTTTTTTAACATTTAATAATACTTATTTTTTTTAGAAAAGTTAACATGGTTACATGGTTCAAGCTCTTACTTTCCCCTTCACCCCCCAACATCCCCCTCCACATAGCCAATGCACGTTTCTACTGGTTTTAACATGTGTCATTGATCAAGACCTATTTCCAAATTGTTGATAGTTGCATTGGTGTGGTAGTTTTGAGTCTACATCCCCAGTCATGTCTTCCTCAACCCATGTGTTCAAGTAGTTGTTTTTCTTCTGTGTTTCCACTCCTGCAGTTCTTCCTCTGAATGTGGGTAGCATTCTTTACCATAAGTTGCTCAGAATTGTCCTGGGTCATTGCATTGCTGCTAGTACAGAAGTCTATTACATTCTATTTTACCACAGTGTATTGGTCTCTGTGTATAATGTTCTTTTGGCTCTGCTCCTTTCACTCAGCATCAATTCCTGGAGGTCTTTTCAATTCACATGGAATTCTTCCAGTTTAGTATTCCTTTGAGCACAATAGTATTCCATCACCAGCATATACCACAATTTGTTCAGCCATTCCCCAATTGAAGGGCATACCCCCTATCTCTTTTAATCAGATGTATTTTTATTTTGGCTTTGTCAGAAATTATGATTGCAACTCCTGCTTTCTTTTTCTCAGTTGAAGCCCAATAGATTTTGCTCTGGCCTTTTATTTATTTATTTATTTATTTATTAATTATTATTATTATTATTATTATTTTACATTTTTAAACCCTTAGCTTCTGTGTATTGGCTCCTTGGTGGAAGAGTGGTAAGGGTGGGCAATGGGGGTCAAGTGACTTGCCCAGGGTCACACAGCTGGGAAATGCGGCCTTTTATTTTTACTCTATATATGTCTACTTGCCTCATGTGTTTCTTATAGATAATATATGGTAGGATTTTAGTGTCTAATCCACTCTGCTATTTGCTTCCGTTTTATGGATGAGTTCATGCAATTCACATTCAGAGTTAGAATTATCCACTGTGTATTCCTCAACATTTTGGTATCCTCTCCTAGTTCTGCCCATTTTTCTTATGGTATTTCCTTTTAAACAGTGGTTTGTTTTAAATCAGGCTCCCTTATACGTTCCCTTAGTTTATTTCCCTTTCCACCCCCTCCCTTTTTGTTCCTCTCTTATTATTTTTTAAGGCTTAATGTTTTCCCTTCCCTCTTCCCCTCCTTTTTTGAACTCCCCACTCCACTGCCCTCCTTGGTTTGCCCCTTCTGACTTTCTCTGTAGGATAAGATAGAATTCGATATCCCAATGGATATACCTACTCTTCCCTCTCAGGAGTAATTCCACTGAGGGTCACGTTCAAGTATTTCCTATTTACGTTCTCTTCTTCTTCTTATAATAGTATTCATAACCTCCCCATCTCATGCCCTTTTTGTGTGGTATAGATTATCTTATTTTTCTTATTCCTTCAAGTTTCTCTTGATGACATCTTTTATCCCCCTCACTCTTTTTTTCCCCATATCATCTTAGACCATTTAGTACCCCAACCTTTCCCTATGAATAATTCTTCTAATTACTATAATAATGAATACAATTTTTGAGAATTCCACAAAACATTTCTCCATATAGGAATACAAATAGTTTGATCTTATTGAAGTACTTAAAGAAACAAATTTAAAAATAAGAGTTTTCTTTCTTTCCCCTCTCTTATTTACCTTTTCATGTTTTTCTTGATTTTTGTGATTGGATATTGAACTTTCCATTTAGTTCTGGTCTCTTCTTTGCAAATACTTAGAAATCTTTTATCTTGTTCAATGCCCATTCTTTCCCCTGGAAGTATATAGTCAGTTTTGATGGGTAGGTGATCCTTGGTTTTAGACCCAAATCTCTTGCCTTTCTGAATATCATATCCCATGCTTTGCAGTCTTTTTGCAGTGTGGAGGCTGCCAAGTCCTGTGTAATCCTGATTGGTGTTCTTGATATCTGAATTGTCTCTTTCTGATTTATTTTAATATTTTTTTCCTTAACTTGGAAACTTGAATTTGGCAATTATATTCCTGGGGATTGACTTTTGAAGGTTTAGTGTAGAGGGTGATCTATGGATCCTTTCAATGTCTATTTTGCCTTCTTGTAGAACATCTGGACAGTTTTCTTGGATAATTTCTTGTAATATGGTGTCCAAATTTCTATTAATTTCTGATTTTTCAGGAAGACCAGTGATTCTCAAATTGTTTGTTCTAGACCTATTTTCTTTATCTGTCATTCTCTCAGTGAGTTATTTCATGTTTCCTTCTATTTTGTCATTCTTTTGACTTTGCTTTATTAGTTCTTGCTGTCTTGCAAGATCATTGGCTTCTGCTTGCCCAATTCTAGTCTTTAGAGACTGGTTTTCTGCTATAATCTTGATTTTCCTTTTCAATTTGGTCTATCTTGGTTTCCTGCTATTTAATTTGGGAATTTGCTTATCATTTGATTTGATTTGGGGGCATCTTTCTCCAATTGCTATTTCACCCCTCACCCCCCTTATAGCGTGGAAATGCCCAAATCCTATGTACCTTTAATACTGCGCCCTACTGTGAGGTCTCTTTGTTCATCTGGATTTGGTTTTTGTGTCCTTTTGAGGTATCATGTATCAGTCAGTTAGGAGAGTTAAGAGCCTTGCTTCTACTCTGCAGACATCTTTACCTGGGAGTCTCCATTACATTTTTAGTAAATGCAGAGTTGGGGAAATACAACAGTGCCATTGCACTTCACTTCATGTTAAATGGACTCTTACCTCTTATTACAAATAACTCAAAGACTGGAAAATGATCAGTCAGAGGTAGGGATGCTACTAGACATCTGAAAATCACCTCTGAATACCCCTTAAAGCCAATTTGAGGTATTTATTAGCGCATTGAATTCTCCAGAGTTTGTATATAGGTTGTAACTAGTTTGATGGAGCCCATCCATCATCATGTATATGACAATTAACAAAGGTAAAAAGGAACAAAAGACTTTTTATGGCAACATGTGACCTCAATGGATCTGGTGACAAACCTAGCATCCATAAGGACCTATGGTTTTGCCACTGAAAAGGGTTTGTGCAAGTAGACTATGGGATTTTACATTTGTATTTTCACCGGTACAATAATAGGGGAGTATAAATGTAACAGAACATATAGTTGATGGCCAAAATGCAGTAGATGAAAATGACTTAGTGAAATGGAATATTATAGATTAGATTAATATGTCAACTTAACAAACAATAAGGCCTAAAACAATGAGCAAATACAATACATGTGACAGGATACAGTCATTGAATTCAAGAGTCCTTTTCTCCAATTCCAATAAAGAGATGTTCACTATTTGGAGAGGTCCAAAACTGAAGGAATTAATATCAGTAAAACAATGGAGTCTGAAAAGGCTTAAAATTCACCTAGAGATCTCTTTAAGGTTCCTTCTCTCTAGTATCATCGTCCATTTAGATTTCTTTGGACACGCCTTGCCCGTTAACTAGACCCTGCAGCATCCTTAGTTATGTGTCGTCCCCCGACCTCTAGAACATGAGTTCCCTGAGGGTTGCACATGTCCCCAGTGCTTTGCAAAAGACCTGCTTTCGTAGGACAGGACTCTTGGGGGCACAATGGTGTCGGTATGGTTGAATGAGGACTACCAGAGATTCAGATGGTATTCACAGAAGCTGTCATATTGCCATCTGCTGACTTCTTTTATTTCTTAAGATCACATACATGGTTGGTATGGATATTCCATAATCAACATACATCTTTTCTTGGAGATGGTGAACAAGTCATACACCAACCTTGTTACCAACAACCATGTTACTAACAACTTTGTTACTAAAAACTTTTCAAGGTGTGTTTACTTGTCTCCTTGGCTATGGGGTGGAGAAAGCAGTCCAGTCAGTGGAATGGGAATGTACCAGCCTTTGAGGACAATTTCTCGATTTATCATCCATTGTAAACTACCAAATCAGGGATCAGGAGGGGGAAATTTGGCCTGTTTTTGCAGGCACCTGTGTATCTAAGTCAGTGTTTTAAAATCTTTAGCATTAACTATTTGTTGGTTTGTTATAAGGAAACTCTAGGGGAATTTCTGTATTATTATAAATAAAGATTGGGCTTTTCCTAGGAGTTGTAGGGCGCTTGTAAGGGTTCTAATAATAGCCTATAGTTCTTCTGTATATCCCTGGGGCTTAGTGGGGATACTAATCACTAATTAGGGAATATTGGTAAGAAAAGAGCCCTGGGTGGGAATCCGTCCTCCTGTAAATCTTGCCTTGCAGATTTCAGAGTCCACACATGACCTTGTCATCTGATGTGAACTCAATGGCCCTCAGCAGTGCTTGGCACAGTCCTTGGCACACAGGGAGCACTTAATAAATGTTTGTTGACTGAGTGCTCTTCCATACCCATGGTTGGATAGACACAGCCTGGCCAAAGCTGGTCCCCATGTTAGACTGCCCGTGCGTCTAATGCATTTGGACTGTAGATGTGCCTCCAGCAGGCCTAGATGGATCGGGGGCTGACAAGGCTTGGAGGTTCCTGAGCATTTGGGGGCTCATGTCCCAGACTGAGCGAGGCCCGGCCCGGCATGGAAGCAGGGTGGAATGCCTCTCCAGGCATGGGAGCTCAGCACAACCTCCCCAGCCTTCTGGCCCCCAGGATCAGTGCCCAAATGGTAGCAGACAGGGTTAGGTGCTCGTGAAGCACTGGTTCCATTTTCCTCCCCTGAACCCTTTTTGGAAGAGATAGAGCTGGTCATCATGTTCTCAACCTGAGAAAATCTCGGTCCTTCCTTTGGTTCTCCAAGAAGACCCAGGGTTTGCCAGCCTGCACTCACACCCCAGATGGAAGCCATGGCAGGAAGGCCAAGGTTCCACGTAGCCTTCCATGACCCAGTTGTGGCAGGAGGGGAAGGTCTGCCAGAGCCAAGGGGTACCAGCTTAGGTGAGGCATGCCTTGACTCAAACCCATAGTAGTTTCTGCTCTTTGGTCACTGCCTGTGGAATGCCAGCTTCTTGGTCTGGGCTCGAGCCACAGACTCAGCTGTGGGGCTGGCAGGGTGGCAGAGAAGCTCAGCTCAGGATGAGGTGAGAGCAGAGGCTGGTAATGGCTCATTGTTGGCTTTCTTGCAGAGAAGTGAGCCACCAGAAGGTGGAAAAGATGCCTTGGTCCTGGAGGCTCCACCAGGACCGGCACACTTGTGGCCTACCCTGCCGCCTGGGGCATGGCCAGCATGTGTGGATTTGTGGTTGAGACCTTGTACCTCCTCAGCCCTGGACTTGTGGCCTTTGGGAATTTCAGGCTGGCCATCAATGGCCAACAGCTCATGCCCTCAACCAGGGACCAGCATGGGGGCCTAGAAGAAGCCAGCTTGGCCTGCGATCCAGCCATGGGAGGCCAGAGTCATAGCTTGAGCCAGCTTCTAGGTGTCTGGCCAGTCAATAATACAGTCACAACCCAATTTTCCCTGGGGTTCAAAGTCTAGCCTTGGTTCCTCATCCCTGAGAGGCTGCTTTTCTGGATTGGCGGAGGCTGGGGCCTTGTATTTATAGACTCTTGACATGTCTCACCCTCCTGTACCCACCCTAGGCTACGTGCTCTTGTCCTAGAGAGCCTGGGAGACTGGGATCTGGGCATCGGGTACGTGCAGCCCCTTTTCTCAGATGCCTGGAAGCCCAGGGAAGTGTGGAGATGACAGCAATGGGCCTCAGTGTAGCCCAAAGGCAAAATCCTGATCCACAGGGATCTCAACCCTCAGGGCTCTGGCCATGACGGTCTAGATGACACCCAATTCCAGGCCATTGGTCAGTGCTCACTGGAGGTGAAGTTTAGTGGCTGGAGTAAACTGCCATCTCATCCCTCGGGCCCAAAGGCAGGGAGTCCACCAAGACCTTAGGCTCATGGCTTTGGCTGAAATCTAGTGTTAGCCCCTTTATCTGGGCCCGAAGCTGCTTCTCATTTTTGGTTCTTCTCTGGATGCTGCCCATATGACGATGACAATTTTGGCCCCAAAGGGGCATAGATTAGCAGGAACTCTCCCCACCGGCCGGGCCCACACCTGGGACTGGAGTCCCTTGTCTCCAGCTGTGGCTTGATCAATGGAGGGCATGCTTGGGCTCCTCTCCAGGGATCCCTGGAGGCCAAGTCCAGTGATGGTAGGATGATGGTATTACAGGTGTGGCCTTGGCCCCAGCATTAGCCAGAGCATGGAGAACCCACCACTTCCAGGGCAGGAGCAGCCGTGGGGCCCACTTGTTGTTCCTCCTCAGAACAGGGGCCCCATCTTTGGCATTCCAGAAGCCTGTGCTTCCTGAAGAGGAGTTGTGATGGCTTCACTGTTTTTCCTCCTGGTCAGACCATTTATGGAGTTCAGAGATTCTGTGAGACAAAGTCAGACTGAGTACCATGGTCATGTTGCCAAGGAACAGCGATGAACAGCACAGGATTTTAAGATAGCATTAACTTCCAAGGATGAAGTACCTAATTATCTCCAGCATTTTGAGATGCTATTTCTGATTTCATCAAGAACCTTCCATGAAAAGCCCAAGCCACAGCACACACAGTATTGTAGATGGTGTAACTGAGGCCAGACATGGTCATGTCTAAAGGGAATATAGGCAAAGCTTTCAAGGTAGCGTTTGGTGCACACTGCTCTAGTTCCAGCTTTTCAGATTTATCCTGGCACTGGAAAGCCATCAGCCAGAACTATACAATGTCATCAGGGGGTTTATTAGTGTTTAAGAAAAGACTTAAAACAAGGTAGGTAGGTCATACAAAAGATGTGAAAATGTAAAAGCCCCATGGAAATTGTAACTCTCAACATGGTTTGGTCCCATGATGATGTCCCAGTGAGATGTGTGAGGGAAATTGTGAATATCTCATACTCATCAATGGATCTGTATCACCATAAAGGGCAATCACCTTGGTTGAAGATTCCATATCCTGGGCATGAATTTAACTTGTGATTCTGTGTGTCATCTCTCACTGACAGGGATCTTCTCTGTGAAAGGGTACACACACACACACATCATGCCTCGCCATGCCCCTTTCATGCACCAGGAACTCTTTACCCCTGAGATCTTCAGTGGCCACCAGACCTACCCAGATACACTTAAAATGTACCATTAAGCAGACCATACCACAGTGCAAGGAGGAATCCTTGGGAGCCAACTGGTAGAGAGAAGGAAACTTGGCTTTTTCACTCAGAATTGGTTCAAATGGTCTAGAGGTAATCTGGATCATTAGGAAATATGGGAAACACTGAGTTCTATGAATTTGGTACCATGAGAGAATTATGGAAAAGTTCAAACTCTCATTAAGTCACTTTTCTTTGTGAGAATCAATGCTTTAGAGTTTATAATACATTCTCTGTGTATTCTGTATAATTCTTTGATAGAGGAGAAATGCAATCAATTCAAATTTCTATGTTTATTTCCCTTTCAGTCTCTTTATTTCTCAAGAAAGAGTTCTATGATTCTTCTGTTGATTTCTGATTCTGCCAAAGTATCTCACTCCTTCCCAAGCACATTTTTATTCTTGCCTCAGGTTCAGTTGTTAGATCACTCTTGTTATATTTTGTTATCAGTTTTATATTTTGATGGTGGATATTTCTATGAGGTCAAAAGCACTTGAATCATCTCTGTGTATGCTCATGTACATGCTTAAACATGTGTCACATCTTTAGTTAAATAGCAGGAGGAGATGGGTGTTCTATCTGGGTGCACTTCTCCAGATTCAGACACTAGAGAGTCTGCATGAACATGGTTCTTCAAAACATTCTTCCTTTTGTTCCACAGGCTACACACAAGATGGGGTCCAAGTCTCTTGGGAATACACTTGATAGTTTTCCTAGCTCCTACTACACCGCCTTCTTTGAGGTGAGCAATAAGAGGAAGATTTGGATGCCATGAATACTGATGAAAGTGTGAAGGGAGATAGAGACAGGTGTCTGGTGATACAGTGGAATGTATATTGGCCCTGGAGTAAAAAGCCTCGGTTCAAATCCTACTTCTGATTTTTAAAACCTGGCTCTCAATTTCTACATCTTTAAAATGAGAAGTAGGAACTGTCAGCCCTTGGGAAAATCTGGGACCCTCCCCTGCTCTGACCAACAGTTTCTAACTACCTCTCAATAAAAGGACCCCAAATGTCCTGGCAGTTTCTAAGCAGACCAACCATCCCTGCTCCTGGGCAGAAATAGTTTCAAGGATATCTCTGCAACCTTATACTTGTAATCCCTCAACAACTTTGACACTACCTTCCTACAGTTTGGCTATTCTGTGTAACCAGACTATATGTCCTCCTTTTATTTCCCAAGACTTTGCCCTATTCTCCCTTTTCTTCCCAGGCATTCTGACCTGAATAAGGCAGTGAATTGTCTCGAGTTGCAATTCTTTGACCTTGAATAAGCACCCCCCTTATTTATTGATCCATCACCCAGTTGCTATGAATTGTTTTACACATTGACATTATTGGCATCAGAAGTAGGATTAAAAGAAGGCCATTTAGACTCCATGTAGGGAGATGGATAAGCCATCCTCCAGTGTGAGGAGCAGGTCCTGACAAGATGGTGGACTCCTCTGGTGAGCCTGTAGAATGGAGTGAGAAGAAATTCTTGGCAATGCTGTGTTCAAGATTATTTTGAGTGTGTGGTTGTTCCTCTCATCCAAGATGGCCAAAAGTCAGATGAGGCCACCAGTTCTATGGGGGTTAAGTTGTGTAGCCACAGCTGCAGGAATCGAAATTATGTATATATCCCAGAATTTGGCCCAAAAGAGCACTTTAATTTATGCACCCAAAATTATTTTTTTAAGCTTCATTCTTTCACCTGTGTTTGGGAAGTGCTATTTGTGTAATGTGATGAGTTACTTTAAGTACTTCCTTGAAGAATCTTCTTTGTTCCACAGAGAGAGCCCCCCAGTTTCCCTAGTGGAAGGTCTTAGATTGTGTTTGAAAGCCTTAGAGGATCTTCATACTCCAAGGATAGCCAGTGGAGTATTTCCAGGAGAAGGTTCTTTCCTTAAGAAGAGTCCTGGTTAACTTTTGGGGAAGGTGAAAATGGGGAATAATTTCTTAGGCTGTGTGTGTGTGTGTGTGTGTGTGTGTGTGTGTGTGTGTGTATGTGTGTCTCTGTCTCTGTGCATGTGTCTGTCTGTGATGTGTGTTAGCACAGCCTTTGGAGACATCTAGTAAGGACCAAACTGAGAATAGAAGGATGTTTGTACAAAAAGTTACTAACTGAAAACCTCTCTAATAAAGGAATTTTGGACTCACTATCTCACAGATGCTGAATTCTGAGTATTTTTCTATGCTTGTGTTTGGGTATTTCTCAAGATCTGTGTGTCTACAACTGAGCACACAGAGCACAATTAAATTGATGTGTATTTTGAACTTAGAAATTTTACTGTAAATGATGAGATTCGTACCCAGTTTTGTAATAGAGTATGCATGTGAATCTCCCCAACTGTTTTGCTTCTTGCACATACAAGAGAATCTGATTTCAGAAATTTGAAATATGCATGAAATATATTTGGATAAATCCTTTATGTTTCTTCCATTAATAATATACCAGAACTGAATGATCATTTGAATAGATGAAGTTTCAGAAACTGTTTGAAAATTATTATGAGTTCTGAAGCACATCTCGTAAGGGAGAAAACGGTTTTTGGGTTCAAATATATTAAAGATTGGTCACTCTGGATTGAACAATTATCAATCCTCAATTAAGAATAATCTCAAGACAAAATGGACTTTTATGGAAGTTTATTTACATTTAAGAAGAGGTAAAAGAAATAAGGAAATAAGAATCTAACACAGTAGGTAAATTGCTATGATCCCCTAGTTAATCCAGGTAGATCTAATTAACCCAAGCCAAGTCAGAGGGCCGGAGAGGCTGGGGGTGCCCAGAGGTGAATGAAGCAAATGCTGACAGTTTAACCATTTTCCTGTGACAGTTATTCTCTCTGGGTATGGCAGGTTCACATTTGGTTTCACAGTTGGTCTTTGGCAGTTGACAGAGTCACACACAGGGACTTTCTCGGCTGGAGGAGGTACCAACTTTGTCCGTCTGTCCGTCTGTCTGTCTGTCTGTCTGTCTGTCTCTCTCTCTGAGGGAAAGACCAGAAGGAGCTTAGTGTTTTCTTTTTCCAACTTGGGAAACACTATTGATTATCTATTACTGTTTATAGATTGATTAAACTCTGAGAAGACCAAAGAAAATCCTGATGTTTTGTTGGACTCTTGAGTCTGTTAAGGCTCAGAGTCCTAACTTGATTCTTGTTGAGACTCAACCAGCTAGCCTTTGTTATTTTTATCACTTAAAGGCAAAGTTAAGATTTACAAGGATAATAGTGGTTAGATTTATTTAGAATAGTATAAATTTGAGTTAGATCAGGGAATATTAGTGTAGCCTGTGAAACACAGGAGAAGTGGTTCCTTGTAGAACCAGGGAGCTTTATTTGGGTGGAGTTAGAATCCCTTAGAATTAGAAATCCTTTTATCCTTATATATATTTTAAATAAATAGCTTATTTTTCTATAACAAGAGTCTCTTTAGCATTCCTCATGCCTGGCCCTGAAGGGAAGTTCATCTATGAGCTTGACTTCACTTTACCACTGAAGATAATTTTGATAATATCCATCAAAAGTATCTGTAACAGTTTGAACCTTTATTTCCATAGTTTTTGCCCTTTATTTTTGAGGCTCGCCCATAATTATTTTTATAGTTTAGCAAGCCACAAAGGACAAAGAACCAAAAACTCTGATTTTAAGGGTCAAATTTGGGCAGCTGGAACCATTATCTCAGCAGGGGCTCTGTAGAAGCAACTGGAGCTGAAATTTTCACTGTGAACACTGTAACAGTGAGCTGAACTTTAGGTGTCTAGAAAACCCATCTCCCAATCAACTTGATTCAAAGACCCTATGCTCTCCAAAAACCTGGTGAATTAGCTACATAATACCACCGAGGAATTTTTTCTGTTAGATATGAACTTCTCTCATTTTCACTATTATACTAGAATATATATAGAATTTACTTGTCTATGACTTTCTAATGCCACTACTCTCATTGACACTCCTACACTTAATCTCTTATGTCCCTGTGTTACTATTGTTTTTCATGTGTTTTTACATGATGATCAAATATTTGGCAGTTATGTTTAAACATTTAAAAGCAAGCATCAAACAATCTACTACAAAGAGTGATCTAATGTTAAAAGTGAACTATCTAGAGCAGGGATCAGCAACCTTTTTGGCCACTAGAGTCATAAACGCCACATTTTTAAAAATGTAATTTCGTGAGAGCCGTACAGTGCTCACAGCGCGCGCTCCTGTAACAGTGCCTGAAAAAAAATTGACTTTATGGCTCCTGCAGAAAGAGCCATATGTTGCCGACCCCTGATCTAGAGACTAAACTAGATAGAAGGCAAACTCAATAACAGGAATTACTCAAGGCTAAAAGGACAATGGCAGAAACTAAAGAACATGAAGCAACTAAATTAGGGGGTGCAACTAAATCAGATAAATCAATTAAATTAGCAATGGAAACTGAAGTATTAGAAAGCAAACCAGCTCATATGTTCCCTCTAAGAGAGGTACCCATAGTGTCCTCAGAGCATGGTATAATGAGACTCTTGTTCCACAAAAGGTTTTCACAAGCTGATATTGACAGTTTTAAGAAAAATACTCCAAAATATGAAGAAGAGCAAATGGGAGTTGTAAAGTAGTTCATGCGCTTAGTTAAGCTTTACAATCCTTTTCATTTGAACTTTGGCATCCTTATGGATGAATTATTGACAAAGAGGGGAAAATAGCAGATTACAGAAGACACTAATAATAACCTCCGAATTGCTGATTGGCCAGCTGAGTATCCTGGTTGGGAAGTTAACTCTGTTGTGGAGTACAGAGACTTATCTACAGCCAGGGTATAAGGGTATAATAATTGAAACTATGAGGCAAAATTCCAGACATCCAGGAACCTGGTCTAAATTTGAGCACCTAAAGCAGGAAGTGAGAGAGAGATTCCCTCCACTTTCCTCAATAGAATTATTGACTATGCAGAAAAATGGATTGAATTGAATATTTTAACAGTAAATTGTATTCACAGGCAGTTTGTGAAAAATGCATGCCCTGTGCTCTGAAATTATTTTCAGAGTAACTGTCCAAATTGGTTTGATATGGTCTTGATGAAATTCAGAGAATTGCTAACTATGTTTTCCAAGATGAGAAAGCTAGGCAGTCATAAGAGAAAATGATATAATTGATAACAACCAAAGAAATCAGAGAGCTTAAACAAAAACTGAAATCCAATGAAGTGCAGGAAAAAACAGTAGCTGCACTTAGAACTTATAGACAACCCAGAAATAACTACAACCCCAAACAAAACAGACAAACCCCAAAATGTTTTCTTTGTAAAAGACCTGGTCATCTCATGAGAGACTGCAGATTTAGGGGACAATTCTTTAGACAAAACCTCAGGGGAAACCAAGGCAATAGATTCAGTTGCTTTAATGAATTTAGGTAAAATGGATATGGAAATTATGGGTTTAACAACAGATTTAATAAAGGATTTAATAATGCATTTCAGTATGAGAGACAAAACTACCCAACTTATTTTGATACTGGATGATACCAAAACCCCAGACCTGAATACCGTGTAATAATACATCAAAGCAGATGCTCATCCAAAATATTCCCAAGTAGCTGGTTAAAATCCCCAAAAACATGATATGCAAAAAGGTGCAACTTCATTATGAAGGTGTGCCAAGAACTGTGCAGTTAAAGATCTAGTATATGGAGAAAATGGACTAGGAAGTATGATCAATAAAAGAATAACTAATGAAAATGATAAAGAGATTTTAAAAACATGGGAAGTTAATACAGGAGAAATCAGTGAAGAATTAGAGAATGAGGAACAGGAACAAATGTTGAGTTTTCCTGAGTCTAGTGTATTAGCTCTTATAATACCTGTCCATTCTCCAGAAAATAGCACAGAACACCATGTAACCCTAAAAATAGGAACACAGGTATATGATTGTCTCTCGGACACAGGTGCTACCAAATCTGTGTTGCAAAAAACCCCTGAAGAGTGCAAAGCAGTGGATTCAGTGGAAGTTGTGGGTGTGGTAGGAAAACCACAAATAGTAAAGAAATTAGAACCAAGAAAGGTTTCTTAATGCCAAATTCCCCAGTGAATCTAGTGGGTAGGGATCTTCTTTGTAAATTGAAAGCAACTATAGTGTGTACACCAACCGAGGATATTTCTTTGAAAACTCCCAGAAGAATCCCTTAACCTTTTCCCTATATTATTCCTGAATACAGTGGAATCAGAGGGGGAAGGAAATAAAATCTACCAAATACCAAATGATATTCCAAACGGTTTATGGGCTCCAGATTCTACAGATTTAGGTTTATTAAAATCAGCAACCCCTGTTAAAGTGCTGACTAAAGGAGGTACACCACCATGCATTCCACAATAACCACATAGTAAAAAGGCTATTGATGGGATCCCCCCGATAATAAATTCATTATTGCAGCAAGCATAATAATACCATGCATCTCTGAATATAACATCCCAATTTTTACTGGTTAAAAAACCCAAGATAGATGCCAAAGGATGAATAATGAATCTATTTGTTCAAGATTTAAGAGCTGGCAGTGATCATGTAGTAAAATCTTATTCAGTTGTACTAAGTCTTGCTATTATCATTTAATCTATCCCAAGTCATGCAAAATATTTTACTGAGGTTAATTCATGCTCTGCCTTTTTCTCAATACCTATACAGGAAGACTCACAAGATACTTGCACTCACATGGCAGAGAAATCAATATTTATGGTCCCATTTGCCACAGGGAGTCTGTGAAAGTCCTTCATTGTTTTCACAAATCTTAAAAGAAAGATTTGAAAAATATCCAGTTCAAGGACTTATTCACTTTGTAGATGATTTACTTTTACCATCACCATCTGCAAAAGTGTGCCTACGTGATAGTAAACCTTTTCTGTATGAGCTCTACAAGAGGGGACACAAAATATCAAAAACTAAACTTCAATGGTATCTTCCTTGCGTAGAATATTTAGGGTTAGTGCTGTCTAAGGAGTCCAGAAGCATTTCCCGAAAGAGAATAGCTGACATACAAAAGCTAAGTGCTCCTAAGTCCAAAGGGCAACTCAGAGCCATCTTAGGAACCACAGGATTTTGCAGACAATGGATACTTAATTGTGGTGAACTTACAAAACCACTGACTGCTTTAACAAAAGACACTGAGAAAGATCCACTGAAGCTAAAACCAGAGCATTTGCAAGCAATTTCAAAGTTAAAGGAAGCAATATTATCAGCTCCTGCTCTTGGTACTCCTAATTATTCTAAACCATTCTCACTCTATGTCCACAAGTGAAAGGGAATAGGTTCAGGAGTTTTGATGCAGAGCTTAGGACCAAACCAACATCCTATTGCATATTATTCTGGTCAACTAGATCTCATAGCTGCAAGAAAAACTCCTTGCTTAAGAGGGGTGGCAGCAACTGCATTTCTTGTTACCAAATCTGTAGATTTAGTGTTAGGTTTCACACTGACAATTTATTGTTCACATGAAGTTGAAGCACTTCTACAAAAGTTCAAAACACAGGCATTTTCAGATCATTGCCTGGCTAAATATGACATAGTGCTTTTCGGGAATTAACATATAACACTAAAGAAATGCAACACCTTAAATCCAGCTACATTATTACCTGATTTACCAACACCAGGGAAACCATAGCGTAATTGTGAAATTGTAGTAGAATTAATAGAAAGACCTCAAGAAAATCTGTCAGACACACCTCTTGGAAACCCTGACCTGATCTTATTCACAGTGAATCATCATATATGCAGAATGGAATAAAATTTGCAAGTGCTGGGGTAGTAAGTGAATTTGAGGCCCTATGGTTTGCTTCACTACTGCAAAAGGGAATTCTTGGTTCTCTATGAGTTCACACCTTACTTGATGCACACACTTAGAAAGGTGTGGTTCCAAAGGTGAGAACTCAGACAATTTGGAAACTGTGATTGGCCCCCATGAAAAAGGGCAGGGAAAGGAAACCACCATAAAAGCCATGAAAATCCCTGAGGAGGGAGATTGGTGAAGGAATCTGGTAAAGGAGGCTAGTAGAGAGTGAACTCCAAGAAGGAGAGAGTGAATTCCAAGAAGAGAGTCACTCCAAGAAGGAAGTTGGCTTCAAGAAGAATGTTAGTTCAAAGAAGAAAGTAGGCCTCAGGAGTCACCTTTAGCTCCAGTCATTGTCTTGGGTGAGTGGATAGCTGGTTTCCCTTCCCTTCCTGTCTTCTGAAGATAGTTTAATTCTGATTGAAGGTTAACAAGTCCTGGCTGAGCCAAGTGCTAGAACAATATTTAGATAGGCTAATGTCTTTCCTACCCTTTTGTACTTTCACTCTTTCTACCTCTTTTATAAATAAAAGATTTATAATTTTCATATATTTAGCACTTACACTACCTAGGAACCTAAGTTTTCAGGGAGCAGAATTAATTAAAGCAGAATGTTTTAAAACATGCATGCGAGCTTGCAGAAGACAAATGTGCAAATATTTACACTGATTCCAAATATGCATTTGGAGTTTGCCATGCCATTGGTTCTTTCTGGCTTCAGAGAGGATTTTTAACATCTAGTGGGAAAAGAATCGCTCATGCAGAAATAATTTGAGAATTATTGTCATCTCTCCAACTACCAAAGTAATTGGCAGTGATTCAATGCAAAGGGCATTCTTTTAGACAAGACTTCGTTGCCAGAAGAAATCATAGGGTGGATGTGGCTGAACAATATGCTGCACAAAATGCTCCAGCTTGCATTATGAATCTCTATGTGATAGATACCACAGATAAAGAAAAAATATGTAATGATAAAGAGATTCAGAAGTGGGAGAAAAAATTTGCAGCTAGAAAAGAAAATGGGATTTGGATAGTGTCAGTGGGAAAACTAATTCTTCCAAAAGCATTTTACTCTTACATTTGCCAAGCAATACACAAAAGGGTCATTTTGGGACACAAGCATTAATTGATACTGTCAAAAGAACTTGGATATTTCTGGGAATTAGCACTGTGGCAAATAAAATCTGCTCATCTTACTCTGTGTGTGCACAATATAACCAAAGCATATTTAAGCAAAAGGCTTTTGGTGGTCATCCACTAACTCACATACCATTTGAGCATTTACAAATAGATTATATCAACATGCCCAAATCAGGACAATTTAATTTTTATCTAGTAATAGTGGACCAACTAACTAGATTGTCAGAAGCTTTTCCATCTAGTAAAATCACATCAAGCTTTATAGCCAAAATCTTGTTGAAAGAGATCATTCCAAGATTTGGTATACCACTGAAAGTAGATTCTGACAAAGGGAGCCTTTTTACAGATTTGGTTCTAAAACAAGTTTATGAGAATCTGGATATCACGCCAAAATTTCATGTCCCATATCACCCACAAAGTTCTGGTCAGGTGGAGAGACTAAGCAGAAAAATCAAAAGTATGGTTGGGAAATTATGCATGGAAACTCATTTGAAGGGGCGAGAGATTTTACCTCTAGCGCTATTCTATCTGCACACTAGATCAAGAGGAGATGTGTATATCTCACTATATGAAATGTTATTTGGACATTCACCATTGCAGGCAAAAAGTTTAAAGACAGCTTATGTATCAATGCTTGGAGGAGATCTTGCACTTGCTGCTGAATACATCACAGAATTACAAAGCAGGGTTAGAAAAATTAAAAGAAATGGAAATTTCAACTCAAGGGGGTCCATTAGATTATGCACTCCATACAATAAAACCTAGGGATTCAGTTTACATCAAAAACTTTAATAGAACTAGTGCAACACAAACATTATGGGTGGGGCCTTTCCACATTATTTTGACAACTTCAGTTATTTGTGTATTAGAGAAAAAATCCTGGCTGCATTGCTCACGTGTGAAAAAAGCAAGAGCAGCAGAAGAGATTACATCAGACAACACGGCTGCAGTCAAAAAGACATCAGAAGAAGAAATTATTCAAAAAGAAGAACAATAAAATGAAGACAAAGATCAAGATTGAGACAAAGGGGAAGACAACAGAGAAGAAACAGAGAAAATGACAGTGGAAAGGACGATTGAACTGTAACAAAGACGTTGCAAAAAAAAAAATCATCACATAGAAGAGGAACACAGACTGATTATGGACATGAATTGTAAGATTTTTGCGCCATTCTAACATTACCCACTTTCACTATAGTTCCAAAACAAAGAAGGAAAAATAGAAATGAAGAAAATCTACCAATCAATTCCTGAAAAAGATCTCAAAATGAAATATCTTAGGGCTACTATAGCCAAATCCCAGAACTCCCAGACCAAGAAGAAAAGCATTATAAGCAACCAGAAGGGAACAATTCAAACATCTTAGAGGTGCAGTCAGAATTACACAGGATCTGGCAGCTTCTACCTTAAAAGAGTGGAAAGCATGGAATACGACATTCCAAAAGGGAAAGGTCCTAGGATTACAACCCAAAATTATATATCCAGCAAAATTGAGCATAGTACTCCAGGGAAAGGGGGTGGGGTGGGGTTGATGTTTAAAGAGGTAGAGGAATTTCAGACTTTTCTAACTAAAAAACAGCTGAAAAAAATTCAAAGAGCAAATTCGAACTCAAGCTTAACAAGGTAGTGTTAATATTATTTCTTTAATGAAATATAATTACTTTCTACTATTTAACTTCATACAGGGTTTTGGATATAATTAGTGTAACATGTAAAAGATGATAAGACTCTGTGTATGGTAATTTGGAAGTGTATTTCACTGACTTAAGATTATATGATTGGTAATAGTTTTTATTTCATTTTCAAATCCACAATGTATATGATATTGTAAAATCTTATAAACTTATAGAGATGTGCTGTTGGAAAAGAAAATTCTCTTATAATTTGGTTTTTATAGATCATGAACTGAACTATTAAAAGACATTGACAAAAAGGATTTGAAAGTTGTTCTGTTATTTGTATTCTGAAGTCCTGAAACTCAAGGAACTAGAAACTTCTGGATTTGCCTGTAGTACAAAGGAAGTTTTGGCAAAAAATTATTTGGTTATCACTTATGAAAATTATGAGAATGTTAATTAACTTATTAGGAGTTAAAATTTGTCAATTGTTTACATGAGTATATTTTTAAAAGGCAAAAACTGATAGTTGATTACTATATAGGAAAGGGTAAAAAAAAAAGCTTGCTGTGTTCTAGAATTTACTCATTGGGATTCCCCTTCTATCCTTGGCAAAAATGTGGCCGAAAGTTTCTAACTGGGTTATGATACAGATTAACTTTTATCTAGTTATTTATCGCTTGGTGACCTTATGAAGTTATACCTAAAATAGTATATATTGAAGCTATATCTTGAGACAACTTGACTTCAACAAACTCCAGTCTCTGTTAACTGGAGGTTTATAACACCTGGCCAAAAATTTCAACGAATTAATGAAACACTCTCATCTATTCTGACTTAGAATTTTGTCCTTTTTATTCCTCTACACTATGATACTTAAATCATTTTTTATCAGTCACTTGGATAAAGGCAAATAAGGCATACATAAATAATATAAGTTACACAAAACTGAAAGGGAAAACTAATACACTTGATGACAGATTCCTCAGGTTTCCAAAATAACTTTATTGGATAGAACATTAGGAAAAATGACTCAGCTCAAAATTAGTAGTGAAAAGGGTAAGGTGCTACACATTGGTTCAAAAAAGTAGGCCTCACAAGCACAATATGGGAGAAGTGTCACTATAACAGTTCATCTGAAAAAAGTCCTGGGGGGGGGGGGGAATAGAAAGTGGGAGGTCATTAATGGAATTATAGTTCCCTATGTGATCTAAAGCCACATTAAGAGATACATCCAAGGGGATAAATAAATGACTCAGTGGATCAAGAACAAGGCCTGTAGATGGGAGGTCTTGGGTTCAAATCGGACCTAAGAAACTTCCCACTGTGTGACCCTGAGCAAGTCGCTTAACTTCCATTCCCTAGCTCTTAGAATTGTTCTGTCTTAGAACTGAAATAAGTAACTGCTTTAACAAGTGAAACACTAGGGTGCCAAACATTATCAGGACCACACCCACAAACCCACAGTTAATAGGAATCACAAGATACACTGAAAACCTACACAAGGGATGTGGGAAATGGGTAATGACAGAGTACACACACAAGCTGGTAGTTGACAGTTGACAGTCCAGGGGAAATCAGGGTTTAAAAGTATTTTACTATGGGCTCTTTCTTGGGGTTGAGGAAGACACAGGAAGTATATAAAACAGTTTAATAGTGAGGTTAAGGGGTAGGTGATAAGGGAAAATGTCACACTAAAGCTAAATAACTCAAGGGATTGGAAGATGGGAAACAAACTACACTGACACTAACACAGGCTGTCAGGACAAGCCTGGCAGGTCAGAAGGGGAATGGATGTCTCACTACTGAGTCCTTCAGCTTCATTGATGATCTCAGCTTTTCAGGAACTCAGGTACCACAGCAAATAAATCCTCATGGAGTTGAACTAGTCTGGAATGTCCACTATCCGGAACTAAATTCACTACTCAGCCTGATCTTCCTCACAGGACAGATGGTTTCTTGTAGGAGACAATCCACTTCCCAAGACTCTCCACTTCAAACATCTAAGTCAAGCACCTAACTGCCATCAGCCACACACAGAGTCTCTCGGGAAAACTTTCCCTTTTCTTCTCACTGTTCCATACTTGGAATTTTCAGCACTTGCCTGACAGCTCTGCCTGCCAACTTATGCTTATTGCTTAAACTCTTAATTTCTTCATGACAGAACCAATATGCAGTACTGATTCTAAGATGGAAATTAAGGGTTTTATAAAAAGAGTTATATGTCCAAGGGGGTAGATAAATGATTCATTGGATAGAAAACCAGTTCTGGAGACAGGAGGTCCTGAGTTCAAATCTGGCCTCACATACTTCTTAGCTTGTGATCCTGGGCAAGTTGCCCAATCATATTAGCTATTGTAAAAAGAAAACACATATAACAAAGAAAAAGAAAGTTTTAAAAAGTATGCCCCAAACTGCATTTAGACTCCATCAGTTTTCTTTGAAGATGGATAGCATTTCTCATCATAAGGCCTTCAGAATGGTATTAAATCATTGTTTTCCTGAAAATAACTAAGTCATTCACAGTTGATCATTGTACAATATTGCTGATACCGTATACAATATTCTCCTGATTCTTCTCACTTTACATTGCAGCCCTTCATATAAATCTTTCCAAGATTTTCTCAAAGTGTCCTGCTCATCTTTTCTTATGGCACAATAGTGTTCCATCACAATCACAAGCCACAACTTGTTCAACCATTCCCCAAAAGATGAGCATCCCCTCAATTTTCAATTCTTTGCCAATACAAAAAGAGCTACTATGAATCCTCTTATGATACGTGTCCTTTTCCTTTTTTTGTTTTTGATCTCTCTGGGATACAGACTTAGTAGTGACATTGCTGGGTCAAAGGGAACACACAGTTTTATAGTCTTTTGGACCTAGTTCCAAATTGCCTACCAGAATGGCTGGATCAGTTCACAACTCTACAAAGAGAGCTTAGTGTTCCTACTCTTACACATACCCTCCAACATTTGTCATTTTCCTCTTCCATCATATTAGCCGATCTGACAGGTGTGAAGTAGTACCTCAGAGTCATTTAAATTTGCATTTCTCATCAGTAATGATTTAGATAATTTTATATGACTGGTTTTGATTTCTTTTTCCAAAAACTGTATGTTCATATTCTTTGAACATTTGTCAGTTGGGGAATGACTCATAATTTTATAAATATGACTCAATTTTCTACCCCCTTCAGTCCATCCCCATATAGTCTAGACTCAAGAATTCTTTCTTCATAAACCTATTTTGGATATTCTCTAGATTAACAATATATCTCTTAAATGAAGGTATCTAGAAATCATTAAAATAATCCCAATAAATTCGGGTGAGGGGATAATACAATGGTACAAGTAACTTCTTATTCTGAGAAGCACTGTATCTCTTAGTGTAGTCAAGATGTGATTGTTTGCTGTTGCTACAGTCAAAATTCCTGAAGACTCAGAAAGCAAAGTTCTCACCGAAATCCTTTGTACTATCCAGTTGTTCAGTACTGGAAGTTTTATTCATAGAAATTATATTTTTAAATGGGCATTATAACCTGTATTATAACTTTATTTTGCATCTGCAACTCTGTCTGGTTTGGACTCCAAGGGACAAGGTATCCCTCCCACTATACGTGCATCACTTCTTAACATTCCACCATGATGCTAACCCAAGCCTTGAGTGATTCTACCTCTCTCAGCCTCCTCTCTCCTCTGATTGGTAGACTGGAGGAAGAAGTCCCAAACTCTCCCTAATGCCTTCCTTTATGGAAAACAGAAGCTAGACTCAGCTCAACTTACTCTACTTTGCAGCTGCTACTCTGCCTGGTTTTGACTTTAATCTGTCCCTGTAAATCTACTCCCCTTTGTGAGATGTTCCTATTCTCTAGAGCTTATGAAGAACTCTGGTACCCATTTTAGACATGGGGGAAACTAGTACAGGACCATCCAGTGTGGCTTGCCTGCCTCAAAAAGGTGCTGAGCTCTATGAGCAAAGTGGAATTGCAGGAACTCAAAAGAGGCATGAGATGCACACATTTTGACAACTCTCCAACCCACATGTTCAGAAGTCCTATTTGTACTCAGCCTATGGTAGAATCCTCCCAGCTCAAATTCATCTCATCAATCACATTGACTCCAACATAGTTCTGTCATTTTGGTCCTCTTCAGAGTGATGAAGGACAGAAAACAACCAACCATTTTTCTCTAAGATCATGAGGCATTTAGGGTTCAATCAGACCAAGACTTTGTTTCACAGTTAGAGCTGGCCTCAGAAGTATTCTCCATCACATAAATAGGCTGTTATTATGACTAGAGGATATATGCCTTATTGCATTTATAGAATCATAGATCAGGAGGCCAAAGGAACCTTAGACATTATCTGTTCCCAAACCTTCATTTTACATATAGAGAAACTGAGACTTGTAAGAGTTAAGTCAGTGATACCCAAAGTGGGCGCCACCGCCCCCTGGTGGGTGCTGCAGCGATCCAGGGAGGCGGTGATGGCCACAGGTGCATTTGGGGGCGGTGAATAACTGTAAGGGGGCAGTGATAGTATGTGACAGGGGGCGCTAAGTAATATTTTTCTGGAAAGGGGGCGGTAGGCCAAAAAAGTTTGGGAACCACTGAGTTAAGTGAATGGCCCAAGGTAAAATAAGTATAAGTGGCAAATTCAGTATTTTGACTCCAGTCTTTGGATTCCAAAGCTACCATTCATTCTACTATATCATACTACTTAATACCAAAGCAGCCACAGATTAAACTATATCCTCTGTGGTTTCAGATATCTGGATTGACAGCAGCAACATGGGCCAGCTCCAAACAGCCTTGTTCTGACACAGGAACACACAAATATCCCCAGCTGAGAAGGGCTGAAAGAGATTTCAAAGTTTAACACATCCTGAAAAATCTTCTGGGAACAGGTAGGGAGAGGAGAAAACATGTTATTCACTTCTGTTTTTCCCTGGGATTCAGAGACATAGCTGGAGATACCCCAGGCAAGGATAATCCCCAGAGATCCTGATGGACCCAGATATCTCTTTGGAGGCTAGGGGAGTGGGGGGTGGGGAGGAGAGGGATCTGTCTCAGTACCGAACCATAAGGGTACCGAGAAACAGGAAAGTAAACCTTATAAATTCAGGCCTTGGTCTTGAAAAGGACCTAACTCAAGTTCCGGAAATAGATGGTGGACTCAAGACTGGATATCAGCAATATTTCAATTGCTGGACAGATCCCCATCAGCCAATGACCAGGGAGTTAACTTGCTGTGCTCCAGGCAGCTATTTGGCGTCTCTCAGGTTAGGGGCTTTGGCTGATGTTCAGGGAGATGGTGTTTCACATTCAGAGAAACACTTTCTGGCTGCTTTCTGCCCTACTCTTGACACTACTGCCAGTTTCTGTGTATAAGACAGAGGGGCCCCTCTGCTTCCCCAAAATCAGCCCTAGCTTTTCCAGAGATGGGGACCTGATGATTGGAAGTTTTCTCCCTCTGTATGCAGTGAAAGTGAACAATGTCACAGGATCAGCAATTTTTACGAGTCAGCCTAACAAGGACTGTAGGAGTTATCAGTAAGTGCCTGTCTGTATGGAAGGGTTGATTTTCTTTGAGTGGATTTTAAAATGCATACTCTTTAAAGAAGTAGCAAAGAGGGAGGCCCCAGCCACTAAGATCCACCCTGCCTTCTCCAACTTTGGTTCTTACAAATCCGTTTTCATTTCTTGGATTATCTTACAAAGCTTGAGAGGAAGTATTCTTTCTCTCTGTCTCTAGGTCTGTCTGTACCTCCGTTTCAGTATCTATCTTTCTCTGTCTCTGTTTCTTCCCATTTTATTATCTGTATTTCTTTGTCTCAATCTCATCTGTGTGTGTGTCTTGTCTCTCTCAGTCTCCATCTTTGTCTCCCTATCCATATCATTCTGCCTTTGTTTCTCCCTGGTTCTCTCTGTCTTTTTCTCTCTCTCCATTTCTATTTTTCCTCTCTCTGTCTCTTTCTTTCTGTCTCTGTCTCTGTTTCTGTCTTTACATCTCTTCTCCCTTCATCTTTATATCTATCTATCTGTCTCCTTGTCTCTGACTATCTGTATTTTTATCTTGCTCTCTCCATATCTATATCACTGTGTGTTTTTGTCTCTAACTGTATCCCTTCTTTCTTTTTCTGTCTCTGTCTCTCTGTCTTTCTCTCCTATACTTCTCCTTCCTTAAACAGAGATCATGACCCCAAGAAGAATCAGAGATGAAAGTTATTAATATTCTTTGTCATTTATCCCTCCACTTCCTATACCCTGATCCTCTGTGTCCATACTGACACTATGCCCTTACACTTTTGTATTCCCGACTAGAAAAGTCTGACAAGGCTGGCTGGTCCAACCTGGGCTGCAGCTGGGAGCCAGAGGACCATTAGCATTGAGTTTCTTGAGAGGACAGAACTATATTCAAGCACTGGTGATAGGAAACATGAATCCTTAAGGACATAAAAAACTAATGATGAAATGCCTGTCCTATTTAGGCATATCTGAAGAGTTCCCTTGAGTGATGTGTGAACATTTGGTGCTTCTTTCTCAAGGAAAGTTCTGCTGAGCTCAAAGCAGCACAGAGAAGTGGAATAGGAGCTTTCTTTGAAAACTTTACTAGACTATATGAAGACTGTGCTCATGGCCAGCCTGAGACTGCCTTTTGTCTGGGTTCTGCTCCTGTTACATATTAAGGAATAAATATAGCAGGAACCTTTTCTTTAGCAGTGCAACATCAAATGTAAGCACCTGTGAATCTGCATTTTGGGGATGAGGACTGACACACACACACACACATATACACACATACACACACATGTGTGCGCATGCATGCAAATACACACACTTCTCCTCTGGAGTATTCTGTTACAAAGAGCTTCACTTTATTGTGGCTGAGGAATTCAAAGGTGGCAGGGGATTTTGGGGGTGGGTGATGGGATATACATTATGGAAGGGCAGATGGTCCTTCTCAGAGGGTATTCTGACCTCTTCCTCTGGATGTCTCTCTGTCTGTATGTTCCTTACATCTCTCTGCCTTTCTCACTATTGAGATCCTTCTGCATTTGCACTTTGAGTCACTTCATCTTTTTCATAGTTATATCTTCATTAATTATCCAAGATAAGGAAACAGTTTGTATTAATTAGCCAGAAAGACCTCAGTTAAAATCACACCCCAGACTCTTACTAGCTTTATGACCATGGGAAAGACATGAAAACTCCCTGTGCCTCAGTTTCTTCTTCTGTAAAATAATAATAATAATAATAGGACCTATCTCCCAGAGTTGTTGTGAGGATCCGTTGGACAGGTAAGGCACTTTGCCAACCTTAAACACTATATGAATGCCTGCCATTATATCCTTAGTCACATATTCTCAAATGCTTTGAGGTATTCACTAGCCCTTCTTCTTCCTTCATTATTCTCTACCTGACAGGATTTGTGATGGTTGGCTTTAGAGGAGCAACAGTGCTCCTACTCTGTTTGTAGCCTTAGACCAAGGTGCTCCTGTAAACTAAATGTCCTTTTTGTCTCTGCACAAAGGATGGGCTTCCTTTGTGAAGAGTAAGATGGAGACAAAGAACTCATTCTGCAGTACCTTCTTCTAACTGCAGAGAATGTGAGTGACTTAGAAACAAACCAATCAATTCAGCAGGCATTTATTAACCGCCTACTGTGTCCTAGGTCCTATGCTACATATTGGGGATACAAGGATAAAAATGTGATATTCCCTGCCTTCAAGGACCTTTCATTCTAATGGGGAAGAGAATATAAGCAAATACAAATATAAACAGAATCTAGTCAAAATGAATATTGGTATTTATGAGGTGGAGGGCACTAGCAGCTGAGAGAACCAATAAAGGCTTTGTGATGGAGTGGCATGGTACACAGCTGATGAAAAAACATAGAAAGAATGAATACAGCATCTCAAATTCTCAGAGACCTGACAGGCATATTATCAGGATGGAAAATAAAGGTGCTTTCTATAGGTAAAGTTGGTTTGGATGTGAACACAAGACTAAATAAGGCGATTAAGGAATTCTGTTATCTAGCTGCTGCCTCTGAGAAAATACATCTAGTTTTCTTTAAAAATTGAATCTGCCAAAGAAAAATTCCTAGATGTAAGTAATGGTCCTGGAAAATATTGACATGAATAAGAGGTCTTTGCATAGCTCTTTGCTGGGGATTGTCTGATTAAAGGCTTGGTTGTAACAGACAGTTTTAGGTAACTTTGACTTTTTCTTCTTGATCCTTAACAGGGAAGAGAAAGTGGGGAGTATAAAAATAATATAGGGTGAACCACAAAAATAAAAGGCAAAAACAATCAAATAAAAATTCAAAATTGTTTCAGATACTTTTGATAGTATCTTCAGTGATAAAGAGAAGTGAAGCTCATAGATGAACTTCCCTTCAGGGCCAGGTACAAGGAACACTAAAGAGACTCTTGTTATAGAAAATTAAACTTTATTTAAAATATATATAAGGATAAAAGGATTTCTAATCCTAAGGGATTCTAACTCCACCCAAATAAAACTCCCTGGTTCTGCAAGGAACTGCTTCTCCTTTGTTTCACAGGCTACACTAATACTCCCTGATCTGACTAACCCAAATTTATACTATTATAAATAAGCCTCACCACTATTATCCTTATAAGTCTTAACTTTACCTTTAAGTTATAAAAATAACCAAGGCTAGCTGGTTGAGTCTCAACAAGAATCCAATTAGGACTCTGAGCCTTAATAGACTCAGAGTCCAGACCAAAGACCAGGGTTTCTTTGGTCTTCTCAGAGTTTAATCAATCTATAAACAGTAATGGATAATCAATAGTGTTTCCCAAGTTGGAAAAAAAAACACTAAGCTCCTTCAGGTCTTTAACTCAGGCAGAGAGAGAGGCAAAAATGTTATCTTCTCCATAGAGAGTAACTGTCACAGAAAAAATGGTTAAAATATCAGTATTTGAAGTTAATAATCTTTTCTCAGCTCTGTTTGAAACTCCAATTCTTTCTCCAGCCAGCTTCTCTACTTCTTATCTCTAAACTAATTTTAATATCATCCTTATAGTTTTCCCCTTTCAAGCACATGGAGAAATAAAAATTCTCTCCCTTATGCTCGCTATTCTATGTAATTCTAAAGCTATACCTAATATTATTATTATATTTCCTAAAAAACTCTTAATATTATGCTTATCTTATCCTATTCTTATTGTTACATCTATGTATGCTAACCTGTACTAGGGATATAAATTAAAGAAAAGATAATTTCAATGAAAACAAATAACCAATGAAACTATAGTTGCACAAATGCAAGTGCAAAACATACAATTACGGAAATGCAAAATGCAAACTTTTGAAAAACATTTGAAACAATAAAATACGGTTACAAAAAAAACAATTTAACTTATGTTTTACAAAAAACTAGTCTATGTAAAATAATAACTATTCAAAACTCATGCAAGCTGTATTTTACAAATCCTATTTGAATAATTCAAACGGAATTTTTTACTATGTTAAGACCTTATCCTATTGCTAATACAGAAAACTAAAACTAACTACATTAAAACTGAAAATCAACTTACTATACTAATAAAGTAAAAACTTTGTAACAATTTAACTATATACACATCTATAGAAATATACAGATATATAAAATTTCTACACCTGTGTATGTGTTATGTAGAAACTATTTACATGTTGCAGGAAGAAAATAAACTTCCCCCTTAAGATAGTCTAAGAAAACCTTAAAGACTTTCTTTTAAAAAGATGTGTATGTTTTCTTCTGATGTTATAAGATCTTATTAATTTAATGTGTACAATTATTATTTTGCCAAGGTGATTTATCTGTATTAATTTATTTCTATAAATACTCATCACCTGGTTATGTTGTTGCAGAGTTTGTGAGAAATGTATTCTATATGTGTGTGTTATTTTGTAGTGAATACTTGCCAAATCTTTAAAATCTTCTCTTCTGCTACTGTCTTCTGTCTTTCTACTGTTACTATGTAGTGTTTGTTTTCAACTATAGTGAAAGTGTGTAATGTTAGAGTGGTGCAAAAATCTTACAGTTCATGTCCATAATCAGTCTGTGTTCCTCTTCTCCATGTTTATTTTTTTCTGTAATGTCTTCGTTACAGTTCATTCATCCTTTCCACTGTCATTTTCTTTGTTTCTCTGTTGTCTTCTCCTTTGTCTAGATCTTGCTCTTTGTCTCTAAGTTCTTCTTCTTCTTGAATAATTTCTTCTTCTGATATCTTTTTGACTGCAGGCATGTTGTCTGATGAAATAATGGTTCTGTTGCACTAGTTCTATTAAAGTTTTTAATGTAAACTGAACCTCCAGTTTTTATCGTATGGAGTGCATAATCTAACGGACTCATTTTTTGTAATTCTGTGATGTATTCGGCAAGTGCAAGACCTCCTCCAAGCATAGATACATAAGCTATCTTAAAACTTTTTGCCTTCAATGGTGAATGTCCAAATAACATTTCATATGGTGAAATACCCACATCTCCTCTTGGTCTAGTGCACAGATAGAATAGCGCTAGAGATAAAATCTCTGGCCACTTCAAATGAGTTTCCATGCATAATTTCCCAACCATACTTTTGAGTTTTCTGCTTAGTCTCTCCACCTGACCAGAACTTTGTGGGTGATAAGGAACATGAAATTTTGGCATGTGTTATAATTATTGGAGGTCTCTTGATCTATTTGAGATGTTAAAATTGATGTACAGAGAGAAATAAGATGACCCTTCTCCTTTATAACAGTTGCCCAGGCAGGATCCTTCAGGTCAAAGAGGTATATCCCTTCAGGACCCAACTGGGGTTAATTGATATGTTGATTTGGGCTCTTTAGCTAGGATAACGCCTTGTATTCTGACTGCGACTTCTCCCTTCCCAAAACGAGCTTTGAAACTGCTTTAGGAAGGTACTTTAAACTTTATATTAAACAAGAAGGATATGGGTAAAGGACTATGGTATAGGAGACTCTATTCTAATGGTTACTAATGAAATCTCAACTGCTGGCAGATGAAGAATCAATGTAGCTTCTCTCTGGTTCAGCCTGGCCAAGACTAAACCAGAGTAGGTAAATTGCTGGGATATCTTTGGCTTCTTTTTCAATAGTTCTTCAGCCTTACAGTTAAGTTATGTCCACCCTTTCCACCCTCTTCTTCATCTCCTGCCCACTTCCCGGATCCCTCCCAGGCCCTGGGAAACCTAGATATCTAGATGATGAAACTCCTAATATCTAGGGGCAGTAGACACCAAGGTGGTGGTCAGGTACAGGTTGAAATGGTATCTTTCGCATGACTTCCCTGGGAATATTCCATCCAACTGACTTATTTGTCAATCAAAGGTGAACTTCAAGCTCCCAGAGATTCAATATAACACATGATATTGTAAAAGGGTATTCTTGGTTCTCTTTGAGTTCACACTTGTGAAAAGGGAATCCTTGGTTCTCTTTGCTTAGTTAGCACTTTTGTTGGCAATAACTTTGAATCAACACAAGCTTGAACTAGATGGGAGAAGCTTGAAAACCACTTAGTGAGTTTACACCTTACTTGATGCTAGGTGAGAACAAGCCAGAAATGTAAGAGTTCACACACTCAGAGAGGTGTGGTTCCAAAGGTGAGAACTCAGACAATATGGAAGCTGTGATAGACCAGTGTGAAAGGGGCAGGGACAGGAAACCACCATAAAAGGCTGGTGAAGGAAGTCTGGTGAAGGATTCTGATGAAGAAGGCTAGTAGAGAGTGAACTCCAAGAAAAGTCAGTCACTCCAAGAAGGAGAGAGTGAACTCCAAGAAGGATGTCAGCTTCAGGAAGAAGGTTGGCTCAAAGAAGAAAGTACGCCTCAGGAGTCACCTTCAGCTCCAGTCATTGTTCTGGGTGAGTGGATAGCTGGTTTCCCCTTCCTGTCTTCTGAAGATAGTTTAATTCTGACTGAGGGTTAACAAGTCCTGGCTGAGATTTGGTTAGATAGGCTAATGTCTTTTCTACCCTTTTGTATTTCTCTACTTTATAAATAAAAGATTTATAATTTTCACATATTTAGCCAAACCATTAATTTTAACACTTACAATACCCAGATTCTAATAAACTTGTTTTAGAACCGAATCTGTAAAATGGCTCCTTTTGTCAAAATCTACTCTCAGTGGTATACCAGATCTTAGAATGGTCTCTTTCAACAAGATTTTGGCTACAAAGATTAATGCAGTTTTGCTAGATGGAAAAGCTTTTGGCCATCTAGTTAGTTAGTCCACTATTACCAGACAAAATTTAAATTGTCCTGATTTGGGCATGTTGATATAATCTATTTGTAAATGCTCAAATGGTATGTGAGTTAGTGGATGACCACCAAAAGCCTTTTGCTTAAATATGCTTTGGTTATATTGTGCACACACAGAGTAAGATGAGCAGATTTTATTTGCCACAGTGCTAATTCCCAGAAATATCCAAGTTCTTTTGACAGTATCAATTAATGCTTGTGTCCCAAAATGACCCTTTTGTGTATTGCTTGGCAAATGTAAGAGTAAAATGCTTTTGGAAGAATTAGTTTTCCCACTGACACTATCCAAATCCCATTTTCTTTTCTAGCTGCAAATTTTTTCTCCCACTTCTGAATCTCTTTATCATTACATGTTTTTTCTTTATCTGTGGTATCTATCACATAGAGATTCATAATGCAAGCTGGAGCATTTTGTGCAGCATATTGTTCAGCCATATCCACCCTACGATTTCCTCTGGCAACTCAGTCTTGTCCTAAAGAATACCATTTGCAGTGATTCACTGCCAACTCCTTTCATAGTTGGAGAGATGACAATAATTCTCAAATTATTTCTGCATGAGCAATTCTTTTCCCATTGAACCCACTGCTTTTCACTCTTCAGGGAATTTTTGCTATACATATTTGTGTGTTAGTGAAAATTTGGGGTTCATTTGAGCCTTAAATATTTAGATATGTGACATAAACTTCCTGTGGACTTTTAGGGGTCTTGGAAACTACATTTCCCTTGATTCCTCTTGTAATACAGGTAGACAGGAAGTGTGATTATGTAGATGAACAGTATAAGTATTCCTGATGTCATTGGGGGAGGTCTTTTTGGTATGAGGCAGCCAGGTGGGCAGAAGGTATGGTGGGCGATTTCAATTAGATATTAGCAGGCGTGTGGTCTTCTTTATTTTACCAACATGGCTTTAATTAAAATATTAATACTTCTATTTACATCCGTCTATATCCATTTTAATTGTAACATTTGGCAGCACCTGTGTCCAAGAGATAATGATATACTTGTGTTCCTATTTTTAGGGTTATATAGGGTTCTGTGCTATTTTCTAGAGAATGGACAGGTATTATAGGAGCTAATACACTAGGATCAGGAAAACTCAACACTTGTTCCTGTTCCTCATTCTCTAATTCTTCACTGATTTCTCCTATACTCATTTCCCATGTTTTTAAAATCTCTTTGTCATTTTCATTAGTTATTATTTCATTGCCCATACTTCCTAGTCCATTTTCAACATATACTAGATCTTTAACTGCACAGTTCTTGGCACACCTTTATAATGAAGTTTTTGCAAATCGTATTTTTGGGGATTTTCACCAGCTACTTGGGAATATTTTGGATGAGCATCTGCTTTGATGTATTATTACAGGTTTTCAGGTCTGGGGTTTGTTGTGAATTATGGTAGTATCCAGTATCAAAATAAATTGGGTAGTTTGGTCTCCCATACTGGAATGCATTATTAAATCCATTATTACATCTTTTGTTAAATGCATAATTTCTATATCCATTTTGCTTGAATCCATTAAAGCAATTAAATCTTTTGCCTCAGTTTCCCCTGAAGTTTTGTCCAAAGAATTGTCCCCTAAATCTGCAGTCTCTCATGAGATGACCAGGTCTGTCACAAAGAAAACATCTTGGGGTTTGTCTGTTTTGTCTGGGGTTGTAGTTATTTCTGGGTTGTCTATAAGTTCTTAGTGCAGCTATTGTGTTTTCCTGCATTTCATTGGATTTCAGTTTTTGTTTAAGCTCTGTGATTTCTTTGGTTAAGTTATCAATTATATCATTTTCTCTTCTGAGTGCCTATCTTCTCATCTTGGAAAACATAGTTAGCAATTCTCTGAATTTCATCAAGACCCGTATCAAACAAATTTGGACAGTTACTCTGAAAATAATTTTGGATCACGGGGCATGATTTACGTTTTCATCTGTTAAAATATCCAACTCAATTCATTTTTCTGCATAGTCAACAATTCTATCAAGGAAATTGGAGGGAGTCTCTCTCACTTCCTGCTTTAGACGCTCAAATTTAGACCAGTGTCCTGGGCACCTGCCTTATAGTTTTAATTATTGCCTCCCTGGCTGTAGATAAGTTTCTGTACCCTGCAACCAGGACCCTCAGTTGGCCAATCAGTAATTAGGGGGTTATTATTAGCGTCTCCTGTAATCTGCTGTTTTCCCCTCTTTGTCAATAATTCATCCATAAGGATGTCAAAGCCGAAATAAGGATTGTAAAGCTTGACTAAGTGCTTGAATTGCTTTACAACTCCCATTGGTTCTTCTTCATATTTCAGGGTATTTTTTCTTAGAACTGTCAATATCAGTTTGTGAAAACATTTTGTGGCATATGAGATCTGTATACCATGCTCTGGGGACTCTACAGGTGCCTCCCTTAGAGGGAACATATGAGCTGATTTGCTTTCTAATGCTTTAGTTTCCTTTGCTGATTTAGTTGGTTTATCTAATTTAGTTGTACCCACTAATTTAATTGCTTCATGTTCTTTAGTTTTTGACATTGTCCCTTTAGCTTTGAGTAATTCCTCATATAGAGTTTGCATTCTACCTTTTTCAGTCTCTAGATAGTTAGTTCACTTTTAACATTAGATCATTCTTTGCAGTAGCTTGTTTGATACTTGCTTTTAAATGTTTAAACACAACTGCCAAAGATTCGATCATCACGTAAAAGCACATGAAGAACAATAGTAGCACAGGGACATAAGAGATTAGTTGTAGGAATGTCGATGAAAGTAGTGGCATTAGAAAATCGTAGGCAAGTAAATTCTGTGTATATTCAGGTATAATAGTGAAAATGAGAGAAGCCATATCTAACAGAAAAAATTCCATAGTGATTTTATGCAGCTAATTCACCAGGTTTTCTGAGAGCTCAAAGTCTTTGTATCAAGTTGACTGAAAGATGGATTTTGGAGCCACCTAAAGTTCAGCTCACTATTACTACCATTCACAATGAAATTGTCAGCTCTGGCTGCTTCAACAGACCTCCTGCTAAAATAACGGTTCCAACTGCCTCAGTTGGACCCTAAAAATCAGAGTTTCTGGTTCTTTGTCCTTTGTGTCTCACCAAACTGTAAAAAAATTAATGGCAAGCACAAAAGTAAAGGACAAAAACTATCAAATAAAGGTCCAAAAGTGTTTCAGATACTTTTGATAGATGCAATCAAAAGTATCTTCAGTGATAAAGTGAAGTGAATCTCATAGATGAACTTCCCTTCAGGGCCAGGTACAAGGAACATTAAAGAGACTTTCTATAGAAAATTAAATAATTTATTTAAAATATATATAAGGATAAAGAGGATTTCTAATTCTAAGGGATTCTAACTCCACCCAAATAAAACTCCCTGGTTCTGCAAGGAACTGCTTCTCCTTTGTTTCACAGGCTACACTAATACTCCCTGATCTGACTAACCCAAATTTATACTAATCTAAATAAGCCTCACCAATAATATCCTTATAATTCTTAACTTTGCCTTTAAGTTATAAAAATAACGAAGGCTAGCTGGTTGAGTGTCAATGAGAATCAAGTTAGGACTCTGGGCCTTAACAGACTCAGAGTCCAAACCAAAGATCAGGGTTTCTTTGGTCTTCTCAGAGATTAATCCATCTATAAACATTAGTAATGGATAATCAATAGTGTTTCCCAAGCTGGAAAAGAAAACACTAAGCTCCTTCAGGTCTTTCTCTCAGATACAGAGAGACAGGCAAAGATGTCACCTCTCCATCCCTGAGAGAAAAAATTCCTGTGTGTGACTCTGCCAACTGCCAGAAGCCAACTGTCAAGCAGCCACACCCAGAAAGAGTAACTGTCATAGAAAAATGGTTAAACTGTCAGCATTTGAAATTAATACTCTCTCAGCTCTGTTTGAAACTCCAATTCTTTCTCAAGCCAGCTTTTCTACTTCTTATCTCCAAACTGATAAAACAATACTTATTTTCTAATATCATCCTTATAGGAGGGAGGAAGGGAAGGCCAGATAGGGCTTTGGTCATAAAATCAGGACACATTGACAAGACCCAACTGCAAATGCTTTGTGTATAAATTTGTCAGGCTTCTTGTTTCCCAACCTACATTTATTTTTGTTCACATTGTTCCCTCTTCAAGAAAAGAAGATAATAATATTAATAGTCACCCTGACATAGTGCCTTCTATATAGCAGATGTTCTGATCAGTGTTTTATCATTATTCTCTCATTTCATCCTCACAACAACCTGGGGGAGAGGTGCCATTTTCATCTCCATTTTATATGAGAGGAAGAGAGATTAGGTAGCTTGTCCAGGATCACACAACCCAGTAAGAGTTTAAGGCTAGATATGAATCCCAGCCAATAGCTATATGCACTCTGCCAATTAGCTGTCTTCTCCCTTCTACCCATCTCCACAAGCTCCTTGAGGGCAAAAAGGAAAGCAACAAGCATTTATTAAGTGCCAATGTGTATTGGGTGCTGCATAAGCTTGTTATTTTCCATCAATTACTCACATCTTCTCCATGACACCATTTGAGGTTTTCATTGAAAAGAGATCAGAGTAATTTGTCATGTCCTTCTCCAGCTTGTTTTATAGATGAAGAAAGTGAAGCAAACAGGATTAAGTGATTTGCCCAGAGTCATGCCACTAGTATGTGTGAGGCTAGATTAGATTAGATTAGCACAATTCCTCCTGACTCTAGGTTTGGCACTCTATCCCCTTTTGCCATCTAGCTGTTCTTGCAATATACTACACACTTCAAATATTACAAGATTGTTTTCTACAATAATTCTGGGAGCTATATCCTATTATTTCCCCCATTTTTAGATGAGGCAGATCAAGGTGTTTTTGTTGTTGATGCTTTTAAGTATCTTTCTAGGATCTGAGCCTGGATTTGAACTCAGTAGCCCAGGATCAGCAATCTATTCCCTGAGGTCCCATGATCTGTTTCAGTCTTTTCTTCCCATTCCCAGTATCTAGCACCATATGTGTTAGCTAAATGCTTGGTGATTGATTAATGCCCATCCTTTAATAGGTGTAACCAAATCCAGGCAGCCTTCTCTTCTGGATTCACTTGAAACTGAACCCCTTTGTACTCCTCATTCTCTATATATTTCTGTGTCATGCATGTGTGTATGGTCCCTACTACCTTGTGTTAAAGGAATGAGGACATTTCTTGCTTCTTTTGCTTTATTAAAGACCTGCCTGGAAACAAGGATGATCTGGATCACTGATGGTATCTGGTGAATCATATTTGCTCAATATTTATTTGTTGAATAAGTGAGTGAGGCCGAAAGGCATGCTCAAATTAGAAAGTCAAGTGAAATATTCTTAGACATCATAAGAATCACATGGAGGGAGCAGTACAGGAATGAGGGAGCTCCTTAATAATAATCAGCATGGGGCAGCAAGTACCACAGAGGAAAGAGGGCTGGGCCTCAAGTCAGAAAGGCTTGCATTTAAATCTGGACTCAAACACATTCTGGCTATGAGACTTTGGAGAGATCATTAAGCCTCTGTTTCTCTCAGTATTCCACTTGTGAAATGGAGATAATAATATATCTTCCACGGTTGTTCTGTGGATTAAATGTGAACATAGTTGTAAAGAGGTGAGAACAGTACATAGCACTGTATAAATGTTGGTAGTTTTTATTGTTATGTAAGCACCAAATGAGCTGGAGTCCTGATATGTGACTCTTAAATGGCCAAGGAACCCTTCCTTCTAAAATGGATTCTCATCAGAATGCTATCCACAGCAAGAGAAAGAACTGTGGGAGTAGAAACACAGAAGAAAAACCTATGACTTGTCACTTAGCACTTGTTTATATGGGCATATGATGGGGTTTTAGTTTTAAAAGATTGCTCTGTCGCAAAAAAGAATAATATGGAAATAGGTATCAAGTGATAACATTTGTAACCCAGTGGAATTGGTTGTTGACTCTGAGAGGGGGGAGGGAAGAGGGAAGGAAAGAAAATAAATCATGTAAACATGGAAAAATATTTTTAAATAAAAATTTAAATTAAAAAAAGAATTCTCTTTGAAGACTTTGTCAGTGGTTTCCAATCCTGTCTCCCACAGGTGGCTCCACAAAAACTTCCAACAGGCCATGACCATGAGGTTTGCTATGCAGGAGATCAATAGGGACCCTGTTCTATTGCCTAACATTTCCCTGGGATTCCAAGTCTATAATGCCTACCACAGTGATGAGAGGACCTTGGAGAGCTCCCTGCAGTGGTTGACAGGAGAAAGTCAGCTAGTCCCTAACTATAGCTGCAGAAAGCAGGAAAAATCTGTGGCTGTCATAGGAGGAGCTACATCAGCTCTGTCTGTCCAGATGGGAACCCTCCTTGAACTCTACAACTTCCCACAGGTGGGTGATGTTGAGCTTGATGCCTCCTAAACCTTTTTCACTCAAGCTTAGGAGAGGGGAGATGGTTGTCCCATTGTGCATCATCCAGATTATACACAAAAGATAGAACTAGTATGAGATGGGTAAGAAATAAGCAGTTAGAGGGGGTTCAGTGAGTGCCAGGCATTGTTTTAAGCACTCTTATGAATATTATCTTATTTGATCCTTACAACAACCTTGTGAGGAAGGTAAAGCTATTAATCCTAGCTGAAGTACACAGAAATGAAGTGATTTTTCCATGGTCACACTATCAATAAGAGTCTAAAGACAGATTTCTATTCAAATCTTCCTGATTTCAAATTCAATGCTCTTTCCACTGCATTCATACTCCCTACAGAGGGCCCAGGATGGACCCTTGGAGGACACTAAAACCTGGAGAGTATAATCTCCTGGATGTGTAGCAAATGAGATTAGGAAGAATCAGTCCTGCCGATAGCTAGAGAACCAGAGGGAAATAGCATCACAAATATGGAGAGAAGACACAATATGAAGGAGAAGAGCAGAATCTGCACTATCAGAAGCTTCCCTGAAATCCATTTGGATGAAGATTTGGGCATCAACTGGACAATTAAGGAATAAGAGGTGCCTTTGGAGAGAACAACTGCAGTCAAAGATTTTAAGTGCTATATTGCAGAGGGCTTAGAAGAAAGCAAGAGGAAAGGAACTGGAGGTATTGAATATAGATGAATTTGGCAAGGAATTAAGCTGTGAAGTGGAGTTGATGTTTGGGACAATAACTACTAGGGTTGGTAGGAGCAAATGAAAATTGTTTTTAGATTGAGAGGAGAAAGACATGGACATATGTGTAAGCAATGAGAAACAGACATTAATAGAGAGACATTGCAGATTAATGAGAGTAGAAATGACAACCAGGGCAATCTAGTGAAAAAGGTGGAATGAGATGGCATCAAGGGTTCATTTAGAAAAGTTTGCCTTTACAGTGAGAGAGGCTATCTCTTCACAGAGCAGTTAGGTAGCAAAGTGGATAGAGCACTGGGCTTCGAATCAGGAAGACTCATCTGCATAAGTTCAAATCCAACCTTCTTTACTTAGACACTTACTGTTATCAAGAAGTGAGTAATATTTTAATCTTTAGGTTAAAGGAAGGGATAAAGGAGAGGTAGGTATTAGGAGGAGGAATGAAAGGGATGGCTGAGTTTAAGGAAGGAAAGAATGAGGTGGTATATTGGATGGTGAGGGAATAGATGGGGTATTCAGGAGAGGCAGCTTAAAACAGGCTAATCACAGGAGGCTAGTGTCAGAGGATATTGGGGAAATAGGCTGGGCCCTTCAAGCAGAGAAGGTATCCCTATGATGTAAAGGAGTTTAGGCCACTCAGAAATGTTTAGGTTTGGATGGAGGATTTTCTCTTGTTAATTTCTAAAGTCCCTCAGGGAGGAGTTAAAGGGCTCCTCCCTGCCAGTCAAACTGATTGCTGCAGGAAGTCTTGGGTAAGTACTTCCTCCCAAGATAGATGCCTGCAGTTCCCCTCAAGAAATTCAAAAAAAATGATTCTTTCTCTCTTTAGCCCTTGCCTTAGTCCTCAATATAATGATTCACCAGAGACTTTGAGTAGGTAACAAGGGGATTTATTAATCTCAGGTTAATCAGAGGGAAAGAGGTTCAGGATTTTCTAACTGCTGCTAGGGAGAAGGGTGATGGTGGGGGATGTGTCATGGAGAGGGTTAAACTGAGAGAGTCTGGCTCTCCCAGTCAGGAAGATTTGATTGCCTTTTAAGTAAAGTCTTTATCAAATCACTAAAACTAGGGGTAACTTATTTGAAGATACTCTACTTGTCTATAGAAACTAAACCCACAACGTCCAATCACCAAGCCCTCCCTTCCACCCAGGGCCCAAAGGAAATTTAGGGGAAAGGGAGGGATGTAGATGGAGAGATCAGGGAGAGGTCCAGAGAAATGAGATAAGTCTAAATTTCCCCAAGACAAATAAGCACAGGCCAAGGCCGAAGCAATTAGGCCAAAGCCAAGCCAAAAGGGTTGAAGCTAACAGGCTAAGCCAAAGCAAAAGCCTCCAGCCACAGTGAAAACCAAAAGGCAAAAGCCCCATCAGTTGGAACTCCACCTCTATTTATAGCTTCATGTTCTAACTGACTTTCTGAAGATTCTAAAATCTTTAACTGACTTTTTGTGACTGTTTGAAATTACAGAAGCAAAAGGTTTCTGTTAGCCACCTCGCATTACAATCTGCTTATTTGTCTTTTGGAAAATTTGCACCTTGCAACATTTTCTGGTTGCTAAGATCTAAAGGGTTACTACTCTTATTCTAAGCTAAAATATAACTATGCTCTTATCCCTGTCTAAGTTTTGTAAAATAATAAAAAAGGGTTGCTTACTCCTAAACTATGCTAAGACTAGTCTAAGTTAAAATTAAGATGGATTATGGGAAAGGCATAAGAAAGGAATGGGGTTTTTTGTTTTGCAAAAATTTTGAACAGAAAGGAAAAGGAGATTAAATGCAAACATTCACAAACAGTCTCAAAGCTAACATTTGTTAACTAAAACAATGTAATAAATTCTATCTATGTACTTACCTAATTTCATGAACTAACAACAAAAGTATCAAGAAAAATTTCTGCCATCTAAGTTTCTAAATTCTAATTCACTTTCTAAAGTTAGTATATGAATATGTTAGTACACTTATGCCTATGTTAGAAATGTTAGGAAGAATAAGTAGACTAATATTCTTTGTAAGTCTTTTGGTTAAACTATAGACTTAAGCTATGTACAGTATTTACAAAGAGAATTTAGAAAATCCTGTCCCTGTTCTAACTTATCAAACTAACTAACCGTCCCTGTGTGTTAGTAAAACTTATTGCTAAGGATTAGTAGGCAAACATTTACATATATACATTATTTACAAGAAATGTCAGGTGATTTGAGTAGAAGGTGTCTGAACCAAAGTAAGAGGAAAACTCTGCTAAGACATACAAACTTCTCTCTTAAGTGTAAGTTAGTGTTTTACATGTGAATGTGAAATCAGAAAATGTTCTATGTGTTGTCTAGTGTGACCTTTCCTGTGTAATGAAGTGTTACATACTTCCTCCACTGGAATTCTTCTGCAAAGTATATGTACTGTGTGGATGGAATCTAAAGTGTTGGATGCAGTGAGAATTCTGTTGGGTGTAAGTTATGTTTTTCAAATGCATGGGTCCAATCCTGCTCCAATGCTCCTCTTCACAGTGTAGTTTGTTGTCCCATACACCGATTGTGTATTCAATCATAGATGGTTTTTGTAGTCCTTAGGTTTGCTGTCCTTATGATGATCTGTGAAGTCAGTAACAGCTCACTTGTGTCATTTGATGTTACCCACGCGCTTGTCAAGTTGCACTGGAACTGATGTTCTGTTGTGTTGACTTGTGTCATTTGATGTACCTGCACTTGTCATCTTGCACTGGAACTGATGTTCTGCTATGTTGACTTGTTTCAGGAACAAAGTTCAAAATGTCTATGAAACGTGATTAATCTTTTGTTTCCTTTTTTTTGGTTTAATAAAGATGATTACAGGTAACAAGAGTTCATGATAAAGTCTTTTGTGTTTTCATTTATTCATCAATGTCAGTGTCTAGGTCTTGGACTGGTTGCAAATCAAATGTTGTGTCTTCTGCTGTTGATTCTTTTTCATTGTCATAATGGTTTATGGGTGATTCTTTTAAGATGTAATTGGGATTGTGATAATCATTTGGGTGTAAAATTTGATGTAATGTCTGATTACTCACTGGTTCTTGATCTAATTCTGGTTCTAATTCATGCTCTGATTCTATGGTCTTATGTATATATAGATATATAAATCTAAGGATTTATTTGATTGATTTGTTGGTACTAATTTATCTTTGTGCTGTATAATAACTGGGTCTTGTGGTTGTTATTGGGACATGTCTTTTGCTGGCTTGACATGAGTGACATGGAACCAAGGATACCTTCCTTTAACTTTTATTGCACTCGGAGTTGTTAAAATTACCAGGGATGGTCCTTGCCACTTGGGTTCTAACACAGACTTCCTAGTGAAGTTTCTGATATAAACATAATCTCCAGGTTGGAAATTGTGTAGACTAAAATCAAAGGGTACTCTTTGATGTATCAAGCCAATTTTATGAAGTTGGTTTAAGCGTTGCTTGAGTAATTTAATGTACTCATAGAGTTTGCATTCCATACCCAAATATGATAATTTGTGAATGCTTTGAGGTGATTTTCCATGGAAAGGTGGATGGCCATACAGCATTTCGAATGGTGATAAGTGTGTAATGCTGTTGGATTGGCGTCTGAGATGGAATAGTGCCAACGGTAAAGCATCAGGCCATTTCATGTGAGATTCTGCACAGATTTTGGCTATAAGAGTCTTCAAAGATCTATTTACACGTTCAATTTGTCCGTTGGACTGGGGTCTGTATATTGAGTGAAGATGTTGTTTGACTCCTAAGGTCTCATATACCATAGCTAAAATCTTATTAGTGAAATGGGAACCAGAATCAGAAGCAATATGTAAAGGAATAGAGAATCTGGGTATTAATTCTCTCAGTAAGACTTTCACAACAAACGCTGATGTGTTACATTTTGCTGGGAAAGCTTCTGGCCACTTAATCTATCCACTATCACTAATGCATATCTGTAACCTTGACTCCTTAGCATAGTTATGTAGTCAATTTGTAGGCATTCGAATGGTGTATAGGCTAGTGGTTTGCCTCCCAGACTGTGGACTTTTGTAATTGTCTGGTTATATTTCATACAAATTCTGCACCTCTGTGAAACTCTCATAGCAACTTCATATATGCCCCTTGCATTCTAATACCTAGTTATGGAATCTGCCATGCCCAGACTTCCATAATGACCTTTTTAGTGTAGTGCATTGCAGAAGGTGAAATATAGGGATCTAGGCAACATAGGTTTTCCATTTGTCCCCAGCCAAACTCCTTTAGTTAAATATACACCATGATGTTTCTTCCAATTTCTTCACTTCCTTTGGGGAGTATGCGTTTTTGAGATCATCTTCCTCCACCAAAGATAAGTTCAGAATTGTACTTGGTCCATACCTCACTGTAAATTTGGCTATGATATCAGCACGTTTGTTCCCTAATTCCACTGGCCCTTGGATTTTAGTATGAGCCTTGCAATGAATAACTGACACGTGGGCTGGTAATTGGATTGCATCCAACAACTGATTAATTAAATTCCCATATGCTATCTGTTTGCCATTGGACATAATGAAGCCTCGATTTTTCCAGATTTCACCAGAATGATGTACTACTGTGAAAGCATAACGAGAATTGGTAAAAATGTTCGCTTTGCGATTTTTGGCAAGCATTAGAGCATGAATCAATCCAACTAATTCTGCTCCTTGAGCACTCATAGTGGATGGCAAAGATGAGTACCAAAGAGTCTCAGAGGTTGTCACTACAGCTGCTCCGGTATATCTCTGTCTACTATGTATGAAGATCCATCTGTGAATAAGGTCAAATCAGGGTTTTCCATGGGCTTATTAACTAAATCTGCCCTTGTTTTATGCACGATGTTAAGTGCATCTTCATAGATGTGTAGACTTTCTCCCTCCAGAGGTAAATCTGGGATCAGAGTTGCAGGATTTAAGTTTCTGCACGGGTGAAAAGTTATGTTTTCATTAGCCAACAAGATTGCTTGGTATTGTGATAGTCTTTGGGAGGTGGATGCTTGTAGTGTGGTATTTCTTAAAATAGATTCCACCTCGTGTGGGGAAAATACTTTTAGTTCACCCCCTAATACCAAGGATGATGCTTTTCTAATCATGATGGCTACAGCAGCAATAGCTCTTAAACAGCATGCCACAGATTACTAAATCTAATTTTGAGCTATAATAGGCAACTGGTCTTAGGGTATTTCTGAATGATTGAGTGAGAACACTAGAGGCTATCCCTTTATCCTTGTGGACATAAAGGAGGAAAGGTTTGTCATGATCAGGGATACCTAGGGTTGGAGCTAATAGAGTAATTTTAATTTCTCTATAGCATGGACATGGTCTTTTGATAGTTTTAATGATTTTGGAACTTCCTTCTTGGTTAGCTCTATCAGAGGTTTAGCGATGAGAGCATAAACCTGGAATCCAGTTTCTACAGAAACTCGTTACTCCTATGATTGCCCTGAGCTGCCTCTTGGTCTTAGGCAAACTCAAATTCTGTATATCTTGTGTTCTCTTTTGGGAAATTCTTCTGGAGCCTTTTTCTAGGATGAATCCTAAATAATTTACTTTTTCCATCATGAATTGAAGTTTCGATTTGGAAATTTTATGGCCCCTTTTGCCTAGCTCTTTAATTAAGTGCACGCTGTCTGTATAGCAGACTTCAGCAGATGGTGACATTAGCAGTATGTCATCAACATAATGTACCATTTTGCTGTCTTGGAAAGTTATCGACTCAAGTTCTCTCTGCAGGATTTGACAGAAGACCGAAGCTGAATCTGAAAAACCCTGGGGCAAATGGGTCCATTAGATGGATTTGCCTTCCCACGTGAAAGTGAACAGCTTCTGGCTGTCTCTGTGCATGGGAACAGAGAAGTATGCAGATTTCAGGTCCAGAACAGTAAACCAAGCAGCTTAGGTGGTATTGTTGCTATGATTTGTGATGGACTCGGTACCATGGCATAGGTCTTTTGCACATGGTCGTTGATTGCTCTGAAGTCTTGTACTAAATGCCATTGAGTCTTCCCATCAGGAGATAATTTGGCTTTCTTTACAGGCATGATTGGTGTATTATATTGTGAAAAGCCATATCTTAATATACCCTGCTTTAATAAACTTTCTTTAATGGGTTTCACTCCCTCTATCACCTCTTGGCTAAGTCTGAACTGAGGAATTCTTGGAGATAAGCCTTCTTTTACCTCTATTTTTGCTGGTTCTGCAGATAAAATCCTGCCTACCTCATTAGAATTTTTAGCCCACACGTAACCAGGAATATTGTTAGGAACCTCATAGATGTTGTCATTTGATTGGTAATTGGGTTCCTCATTACATTGGGTCTAAAAATAAAATGGGATGGTGTTTTAGAGATCTCTTGGGTAGGTGTAGATAAATTTGTCCATCCAGTTGACATTGGATGGTGGCAGCCAATTTGCATAGGAGATCTCATCCCACAAGGTTCGAAGGACATGATGGCATTAATAAAAAGGTGTATTTGAGAGTTAGAGGGCCGAATTTTATCATTTTAACTTTTAGCTTTGGGACTTGTTGGGCTATCCCAGAAGCTCCTCTTACTCTCAAACTACCCTGATATTGGCATCCTTTGGGTGCCTCGCATAAAATGGGACAAGTTGCACCAGTGTCTAGTAGTCCTTCATAGTGTACCCCCCCCAATTTCTAAGGTAACTAGTGGTTCCCCACTGTCATTGGACTTCACTGGTACTAGGGGTAGTAAAGAATCCTCAGTTTTGTGTGTACGCTTATTATCGATCCAGTATTGCATATGGTCGTTTGTATCTAAACTAGAACTTTCTGTAGCACCATCAGATATGTCGAGTTTAGAATCAGAAGAACAACAGAAAGCAGAGAATATTCTCTCTCATTGAGAGCTGGAGAGTCATTATCAGTTATGCAAACTTCATGCTGGCTTTTGCTAAGGGCTGCAGAAGTGGAGGTTTGATCTAATTCACTGTCCACTCTAACATCTAAAGAATTGTCAAGCTCCAAATCAGAAGTTTTTTCATTGGTTGTATCCGGGAATGTTTGGTAGATAGTTTGTGTTCCCTTCAACACCTCTTGTATGACTACTGACTTAAAAGCTGACTGATGTTCCCTTTCTTGCCCTGAACTTTGTGTGGCTGAAGTCAGATGCTTTGTGTCTTCAAACAATGAACAAGCTTCATTGCTGATGTTATTATTAGCAAGCTCACTGGCTACTGGGGATGACAACTGTTCCCTTTCCCTTCCCCAAGCTTCAGGTTGGAATTTTTCAGCTAAGGGGTTGAGAAAGGTAGATGTAGAATTTCTTAAATAGCTGCCAGCACCCTGCAACTCAGTGAGTTGCACTTTCAAAGTTAAGTCTTTGCCAACGTACTGATTTGTTTGCTCTCTAACCTCTTTCTGTGACATTGTGTCTAAAGCAAGTGAATGAGATTGAACTTTGGCACTTAACTCCCCAAAAGTTACTAAATGCATTCCTTTCTGGCTACATTGTAAATCCTTGTCATAATGTTCTTTATCCAAGTTGCCCCATTGTTTTAGACTGGAATAAAGAGAAGAGTTTGAGGTTTTGATGACTTTGAACAAGATTGCAAAGCTTTTTGATGCAAGCTGTTGCAAGTGCTTGTATGATCCTTATGCTTCTCATCCAATGTTTTTGTGATGGAATGAGAAAGCTAATCTCTTATATCAGTGGTCAGCAACCTTTTTGGCCATGAGAGCCATAAACACCACATTTTTTAAAATATGATTTCGTGAGAGCCATACAGGGCTCACAGTGCCGCTCCTGTAACAGTGCCTGAAAAAAAATTGACTTTATGGCTCCTGCAGAAAGAGCCATATCTGGCCCTCAAAAGAGCCAGATATGGCTTGAGAGCCATACGTTGCCGACCCCTGTCTTATATAGTCATCCTTACCATTGCCATATATTTCTTTGCGCATCTGCATTATTTCTTCCCATTGTTGGTTATCTACCACAGACATATCTTGATATTCTGTATATCTTGCTTTAGACACCTGTTTTGTTTTGCCCAGTATTTCGATATTATTTTTCCCACTCAGGCTACACACTCTCACACCCAAATTATAACGATTAGACCTTTTTAAACTAACTGTGTGACCTTAAGCAAGCGACATAATTCTGTTCACATCATCTATAAAATAAGCTGGAGAAGGAAATGGTAACCCAATCCAGTGTCTATGCCAAGAAAACACCAAAATGGGGTCATGAAGAGTAAGACAGGATTGAAGTGACGTAACAATGAGCACTGCACATTATATAGTGGTGAAGGAGATAGTAAGGGAAGATGGAACTCATTTTAAATGGCAGGTTTTGTGAAGTATCAGACAAGATCACCCATTAAGAGAGTAGGAAAAAGGAATGCTGTAAGAGATTTCAAGAAGTACAATAATAATAGTGGCTAGCATTTATAGAATAGCTCAAAGTTATGATTAAACTATTTGTGTAGAAAATGCCTTTTTATAAGAAGTGCTATGTAACTTGGTTATTATTTTTTTACATATGCTATCTCATCAGATACAACAAATCTGGAAGATTTGTGCCAATGTTATACTCATTTTGGAGATGAACAAACTAAGGTATAAAAAGTAGAAATGACTTACTGGGGACTTTAATTCAGGTATCCCTGACTCTAGAACCAATGCATTATTTCCTGTGCTATAATGACCATCAGATGAGAAATTTTAGTAGCATTTCTACAATAAGTTTGGTAGAGAATCTATTAGAAAGTGAAAAAGAATTGTACTACTGCAATGAAGTCCCAAGTGAGATGATCCAATAAGAGGAAATTTATAGCAAAATCAGGGAGCATAGACTCCTGATATCTTCCAACTACATTCAAGAGCCTGCAAATAGAAAACAAAGCTGTGAATAGTGCAAGCAATCCATGGTTGGAGTTTCCAAGGCAAAATCAGCAATAAGGGAAGGGGTAGAGGAGATGAAGAGTGGAACATACTATAGATTTTAATTGATTCACCAAGGAAATGAAATAGAGCAGAGGAAAGCCAAAGTGGGGTTGAAGCTGGGGAACAATCATTTCCAGATTATCAGTTTCATGCCTAAAATAAGGTGTTTGGGGTGTCCAGAGAGAACTAGCACCTCTGTTGCAAGGGCTTAAGGAGCCCTTTTCAGGGCTGCACATACACTCTTGGTTTTTCCTTGCCACCCAGCTCTCATCTGGGGCTCCAAAAACTGTAGCTTGCACACTGACCACACCCCAGGGGTGAATCATCTTGGCAGGCAGGCTTAACCAGGCTGAGGGTAACTGATAGACCTGAGACCATTCAGTGAGTTAAGGAAGTGCTTAAACCTAGCACATGAAGACTTCCCTCCTGGTTAAATGTGCAGATGAGAACAATTTGTTCCAACAGCCATGAAGGGAGCTGATGCAGCTACTGTGAAGCACTGAGAACATTGTGAGACATGGAAGATGCCAAGGCCATCCATTGCATCCTGGGCCATTGCCAGTCATCCTGATTTTTGTCTTGCCACTAGGCTTTGATGACTCTGTAAGAGAGAAAGAGGCTGATGATTTTATGCGGCTCTGCCTCACTTCAATTCACAAGCAAGTCAAGATATCACACTGTGACTATGTCATAATGCAGAATTATTTATTAACTAAATTAAAAGGTCAGGTCAGAGAAAGAAAAAGTTCCAGATACATGATATTTGAAGAATCCAAATAATAGCATGCATATACACCATGAGACTTTAAAATATAAAATTATTATTTCCAAGTGTTTTAGAACAAAATACATATTCTAGTGTCAAAGAAGAAATAATTAGATTGATTTTAAACTCAAATTTTACATATATAAAATGGCATAAGTGGAAAACTTTTGGCCTCAATAACCAAGTGTACCACACAGACACATGATTCAAGTGTTTTTTTTTTCATAAAAATATTGCTAACATGACCACAAGATAACACTTTAACATAACAACCAATTCTGAGTGAAGAATAAACATATCATAGTATAGTGGTGAAGGAGAGAGAAGACCTTTTAGTTGAAGCAGTGATAATTGAACAATCAGAGAATTCTTTCTTTATGGAGGAAGTGGGGAAGTGAAAGGGATGAAAATGGAGATTGGGATTTGTTAAAATTACCCTGCTAAAGGGACCTTATTCTAAAATCTGCAGCAAAAAAGAATAATGATGAGAACTTGTAACTTTCCACAATATGCTCTCATTAATACCATTTTCATAGAATTTAATATTTCCCATGTTTCTCTTTTATCCAGATCAGCTTTGGCCCTTTTGATCCCATCCTGACTGATAAGGTCCAGTTTCCTTCTCTCTATCAGATGTCTCCCAAGGATATCTCCCTGCACCAAGGTGTGGTCAGATTACTGGCATATTTTAAATGGACCTGGGTAGGTCTGGTGACCACAGATGATCTAAGGGGGGAGGAATTCCTTTGTGAAATGACAGGAAAGATGGAAAAGTATGACATCTGTGCTGCCTTCACAGAGAAGATCCCTGTCAGTGAGAGAAGGCATGAAGAATCAAAGGTAGATTTCATGCCCAGAATCATGGAGTCTTCAGCCAAGGTAGTTGTTATTCATGGTGATACAGATTCATTAATGGTTCTGAGATATTCACAAGTACCACTTTTTCCATATAAGATATGGATCACCACATCTCACTGGGACATCACCATGAGACCCTGCTATGTTGATAATTACAATTTCTATGGATCTCTTACATTTACTTACCTGACTAATGAAGTTCCTGGTTTTAAGTCTTTTCTCAGGACGGTCAGCCCTAATAAAGACCCAAAGGACATTGTACTTAAGGATTTCTGGTTGTCAGCTTTCCAGTGCCAGGGTGAACATAAAAGCCTGGAGCTAGAACAGTGTGCCCCAAATGCTACCTTGGAGTCTTTGCCTATATACCTTTTTGACATGACCATATCTGGCCTGAGTTACACCATCTACAATGGTGTGTATGCTGTGGCTTGGGCGCTTCATGAAGAGCTTCTGAGGAAATCAGAGATATCACCTGAGGAAGCTGGAGAGAGCTGGGTGCCTCGTCCTTGGCAAGTAAGGTTCTCTTAAGAATTGGTACTGTCCATTGCTGATCCTTGGTATTTTGACCAGAGTAAATGAGGTAATAATGCCACATAAGATCATGTATGAAAGTGCATTGTAGTTCTAAAAGTGTTATAAAATGGTAGCTATTGTTCTTAATCATCATTACATTACTGTATTACTCATGAAACCCAAAAGGGTGCAGCACAGTTAGAAAAGGAAGGGAGGAAAGCAATGGAAAGGAGAGAAAGACTATCAGCACTGAATTCTTTCCTTAGGAAGAAAGAAATATTTTCCCTAGATCAAGAGGTGAGAAGGAAAATTTGGGGTGGATAACAAATGGGAATATGATAAAGGTAAGAGTAAAAGTTACATAGTGAAGGTAGTTGATGGAGGATCTAGAAGTGCTCATGGGGAACAAAGAGGATTCTGACTCTCCCACTAGTAGATCAGAAGATGTGGGAGTATTGGAAAGGGTAGCAAAAGAAGCAGCGCTTTCAGGAGGGATGCATTTTTTCAGTGAAGGCTAGAAGATGAAATGAATGAGAGAGAAGTAAGTTTAAGGTGGTAAGAAATTTGATAATTATGTGGTAGACTTTCCATAGTGCACAATGGGAAATGATTTTAGTTGCTGTTCAGAGTTTTAACTTTCAAATTCTGTGGACAGTGAAGACCAGGCAAAGATATCAGGATCCAACACAGTTCAAGTTAATTATGTATAATTGGAAATATTAATGATGCTCAGCCTTGTTCCTTTTGAATAAAGTATTTTTCCAAAGGACATTTACTCGCCATGAGCCAGATACCACCAAGGGCATGGCAAATCAAAAAGCACCTCATTTCTCTGGACACAGATTTCCCCACAAACAAACAAACATATAGTTAATAAGTCAACAAGGCAGAATTCCAACTCTCATGTATCATTTATCTAAATGGAACACACACTTCATTGTGTAAGCCTCTATCTCTGGCTCTGTCCACAGTTCTTACTTCTGGGAAAGTCTTGACCTCATATATCAAAGAATTAGAGAGATTTCTCTTCCCTTTCAGCTGCACTCCGTTCTGAAAGACATTCAATTTCACAATAGTGCTGGTGACCAGGTGTTTATGGATGAGAAAAGAAGATCTGAGGCTCAATATGACATTAGGAATTATGTGATCTTTCTTAATGATACTGAATTCCTGGTGAAAGTGGGCCAGTTTCTCCCCAACACTCAACCTGGTCAAGATTTCACCATTTTTGAGGAAGCCATCAACTGGGGATGGTTAAATTCAAAGGTCAGAGATTATTTCATATGGATTTTCATATTTACTCATAAGATCAAGTCTCACACTACTTACCTCACTAAACAGCTCTTATTTATGGATATAAAATCTTGCCTAGTTCCTTCTGTCTTTTACCTTTGCAGAAAACAATTGCATGAAAAATTGGAGAAATAATGCATCAGGTAGATATTTCAAAACACTATATTAGGGGGCAGCTGGGTAGCTCAGTGGACTGAGAGTCAGCCTAGAGATGGGAGGTCCTAGGTTCAAATCCTGCCTCAGATACTTCCCAGCTGTGTGACCCTGGGCAAGTCACTTGACCCCCATTGTCCACCCTTACCACTCTTCCACCTAAAAGCCAATACAAAGAAGTTAAGGGTTTAAAAAATAAAAAAAAACAACACTATATTAGTTAGATCACAGACAACTGAACATTAAGCAGCTTTAAAGATTACCTTCTCTACCACTTTAGTTGACTGATAAGGAAACTAAGGTCCAGAAAGCTTTCCACTGACCCAAAAGCCAGTGTTTTTATCCATTTCTCTTCATCTTCATTTATGATGGTGAAACTTGTACTCATTTCAACTGAGTTAAAATAAAATTTCATTCATCCCCTGGGCAAAGTTTTCATCCTATTGAAAGGAAAATTAATATGATCAATGTTTTCCCAAAATGGCCAAAATTATGTCTCAATAGAACTCTAACTCGTTTAAATCTCTGAAGCTTCTCGTTCTAACTCATTCTCACACTAATGTCAGGGTCCTTAGTACAAGGCTACAATTTCCCCTTGTGGATTAAAGGAGTAACCTTAAGGGGCCATGGCAATGTCCTCACTACTAACAGTTGCTTCAAGTTCCAATTTTGACATGTTTTCCTTAATATACATTGTAAGAGATTAGTGCCTCAATATTAGTTGATTAACTAAAACCATTTCCCTTTTACAAAGACTTAGAAGTGAGAAAATATAGGAAGAATAAAAGTACAAACATACAAACATTTCTTCCCACCCAACTTTTGAGGACACACTCCCTAATGCCACCTGGAGATAGGAAATCCCAACTTAAAATAATTCCCAAAAGAATTTGGGGCACCAAGTAGATTTCCAAATTCCAAATCACTACTGGAGAAATCACTGCCTCGACAACTGCTGACTTTGGTCCTGATGCACAAGGCAATGTTGGCTCCAGGACTGGTTCCAAATTCTTGATTTATAATGACTTACTTTCCTAACCTTGTGAAGCTCACAATTTCCAAGACCCTCTGGCCCCAAATCAGGACAGAACAAATACAGAGACAAGGGCCTATTGTCACCGGCCATGTACTGACCTAATGTGGGGAAGGCCTGAGGCATTTAACTACCCAGAGGGTTTCAGCATGTCCCTGACTCAGACAGAAATGTGAAAAAGCCTTGACTAGGGCTCTTTGAAGACATTCTCAATTTTGGTTCAGAAGCCAATCAAATAGCATCTCTTTTTCACATAAGAAGGGGACAGTAAGCAGTAAGAATGTCAAGGGGTGCCTGTAATGGGGAATAAGACCTTTCCTTGCATGATATCAACCCTTTCTGAAGCAAGTAGCCTTTTCCACACAGACTGGCAACAGGCAGAGCACAGTACTTATCCTCTGGGGAGGTGGGTCTTGCTGATTTACTGAAAGCCAATTTTCTCCCATCTTACAAGCTTCTGGTCTTTGCACAATAAATAGAGAAAAATTAAATATAATTTTGGAGTGTCACCAATCTTCCATTCAGCAACTTGGGTCACTACCACTAGAATGATTCGGGTTATGTTTAGGAATTCAGAATGTGTCAGATCATCCAGCCCAAAGTTCTCATTTTTCAAATGACAAAATTCAATTCCCAGAGGCAGACAGTTTCAAAGTTCTACATTTTGGTGACTGAGGTAGCACGAGAAATGAAATCCCCAGAACATTCCACTACTGATGACTGTTGGCACATGAATCAGGTATAATGGTCAGAGCTGAGTTAGAGGATATATTTTCTTGGCCTGCACCATCCAGCAGAAATATCTCTCTCTATAATGGTATACTTTCCCCTTTTCTATTAATGGCTTAGATCCCTCGTTCTGTGTGCAGTGATAGCTGTCACCCAGGATACAGGAAGACACCTAAAGAAGGAGAGCCTATCTGCTGCTTCACTTGTTCCCAGTGCCCAGAGGGGGAGATATCCAAACAAATTGGTAAGTGCCTGCAAGAAGCTTCCCTTGTGAGCCCTTGGGTACAGAACAATGTGGAGTTGGGTTCCTGGAGTCATGTAGAACACAAAGTAAAGACATTGTTCAAGGAACAAGATATATACATACCAAGGAGTGTCAGGTATATGTCTGAGATAAGGCAACTTAGTGGAAAATATTGATATACAACCAAAGAATGGTACCAGGCATGACAACCAGAGAGAAAGAAAGAAAAAGGGAGGTGAAGGGGGAGGGAGGGAGGGAGAGAGAGAGGGAGAGAGAGAGAGAGAGAGAGAGAGAGAGAGAGAGAGAGAGAGAGAGAGAGAGAGAAAATAAGAATGTGCTGAACCAGCTCACACCCACCTCTCATAAACAAATATTAAATTTTCAATGTGAGCATTTACACAGAGAAAATCCACTAATGTTATAGATGTGTTTGATTTCTTCATTTATTATCTAGACATAAGAAAATGATGCAGAAGCTGTTAATAATGCCTACTAAGCCTACAATTGGGTTCTGCATAGTTTTCTTTTCAAAAAACCAGTTGTTAAAAATTTGACCAACACAAGTCACTTGACCCCCATTGCCCACCCTTACCACTCTTCCACCTAGGAGCCAATACACAGAAGTTAAGGGTTTAAAAAAATCTAAAATAAAAAAATTGACCAACACATCCCTTAGTGAAGGCAACTAGCATCTAGATATAGTGGTAGATGCATATGTGTGATGTGGAAGATCTGAAGCTGGAGAAAGACTGTCAGGTTTCTTTTGGAAGGAAAGTTCAGGAGAGGAGTTTTATCAGGTAGGGCTAGAGAAGGCAATCCCAAGTGAAAGGGGGTCAGTTGGGCAGAAAGGCTAAAGTGGCTATTAGGATCCAGAAGGGGTGCATCCTAGCTAGAAGTTTGAGGTTGGAGTATGATTTGGAGATGGAGTAATTTAAGATGAAGTTTTCTACCTGATAAGAAAATTATCAGGAAGAAAGGAATTTGAGAGAGAGGTCTAATGAGGTACTTTGTGAGTAAAAAATGGAGAATGAGAAATGGTACTGGGCTTTTAATGAAGTGATTTCAAATGTAAATTCCTCTGGGTGAAAGGGGAAATGCTTAAAGTATTTTATTCATTCTCTTCTGGAAAGCATTATTTGCTTTCCAGAGAACACCTGCTCACTAAAACCAATATCACAAAATATGTCAGCTAAGGGCAACTAGTAGAGGACTAATTATAGAATCTCAAAAGTAAAAGGGACCTTAGTCATTATCTTTTTCAAATGCCTCATTTTGTTTCTGCAACCTAGAGGGTTCCATATCTCTTGAGATCTATCATCTCTGATAATCTGATAAGGACAGTTTAGTTAGTAAGGAAATAATGGACACTGGAGTTGTCTTGTAGCTCATGCTTCCAGCTCTGTCTCCAGGAGCATGGAGTTTATTATTTACTATTTTCACACAAAGAACACAAAGAAAAATTTACAAGTACTAAAGGTTACAAATCACACAAAACAAAATCCTTGAAGGTTTCAAAGTAAAGATAGAACAGGGTCCAAGGCCAAATTCTAGCCGCCTGGATATCAGCAAGCAAATTCCAAGAATCATAACTATATTCTATAGATATAATAAATGAATTGAGTCTTGTATTTTTTATCGGGAGAACTGCACCTGGTTGGATAAAGTTTTGTCTAGCTCTGACCTTGGCTGACTTAGGAATATTCTTAGAGTTTAGGGATCTTAATTTTCTTGTAGAGAATTTGTTGTTTTTAAAATAAATAGATATGGATATTATAAGAAGGAGTAATATTTTAATTAAGGCCATGTTGGTAAAATAAAGAATTGACCAGGCGCCTCCTAAGATCTATTTCAAATTTCCCCGCCAGACCTTCTCTCCCATAGCCCACACGCCTGACTCCTTCTGTGCCAAAAAGGACGCCCCGCTCTCCAAGAGCTCAAGTAACCAAAGAGAGCCTCCAATGACCTCAGGAGTCTTATATCATTCTCTTACGTAATCACACTTCCAGTCTACCTCCATTTTACAAGAGGAATTATGGGAAATGTAGTTTCCAAGCCCCCTAAACGTCCACAGGAAGTTTGTCATATATCTAAATATTTAAAACTCAAATGAGCCCCAAATACCTCTCAATGGAACCTCCAAAATTCCAAATAACACATTTCCCCCCTGAGATCCGGTGAAAAAGACTGGTCTTTTTCAGTGGATCTTATAAACATAGTCAACTTCTAAATTACAGGAAATTGGGGATAAAAACTCACCGCATTGACAAAAAACCAATTTGGGGCAGTCCCCTATTGGCATAAGAGTGTACATTCAAAAACAAATGCATTCAACTCATCCAACTCCCCATAGTTCAATCAACTGCACCCCAAAGTTCATTTTGGATTGTCTTGATTCAGTGTAGATTTATGCAGGCATCTTTTCTGGATCATCTTAATTTGGTGTAGGTTTTTGCAGGTAAATAGTCCAATTTCTGGTTTCAAAGCATTAGCAGACTTCTTTTTCTGAAAAAATTTTCTCAAACAAAATTTTAAGGCTTAGATTTTTATAAAAATACAATCCGCCCTGAAGAGGGTGTTTAAAAAGGAAACACCCAGATCAGCTCAGAATACATTGTTGAGTTATGGGGTGTATAAGTCAATTATCAAAAGAAAAACCAAAAACACAAGAAAATTAAATTTTGGGAGAGATAAAAATTCAAAATAAGAATCAAAATATCAAAAATCTACATATGTAAAATTTTTAAGTAAACAAGAATAAATTCATAACAGACCCTTGTATTAGGGTCCAATTAAAGTAAATTCTGTACCATAAATATGTAAAACAAAATGCAGTAATATTGCACTTACCCATTGGAAGCCAAGACTACAGCAAGTTGACATATCATAAGAGAAAAGAGGAACTAGATTTTTATGTAAAAGGGAAGTGTACATTCCCTGGTCTAATTTCCTTTCATTCTCAGGGATAGGAGAGCCAGAATGATGATGACCAAACTTTGGTACTCAACTGGTAGTGTAGTACAAAGAGTCCTACGACTTAACATATGTTAAACGTCGCAACTTCAAGACTCACATTAGGTTCAAGTCCTTTAGTATTGGCATAAAAGTTCAACAATCCACACAAAGGTGAGAGCACCTTCCAATTCTGGAAGGTCCTAACCCACCTGTAGACTTAATATAATTATCACAAATTGTTAACCCAGTGCTGGTTTGTTTAAAGCTTTCCAATGGACTTATAATGTTATTAAGAAAAGGTGTGGATCTGAAAAGTAGTCAAAAGAGGAGTCTCAGATTTTCATTTATTCTCTTATTGGCTTCCCACACATATCTATCTCAGTATCCAAACTGGTTGTGCATTATGCTGACACTGACTGTCTTGCCTCTTGGTTTGGGTATAAGATTGCCTTCAATTAAGTCATTTTGTCCAGTCCACACATCAAGTTAGAGATACAGAATAAGGCATCTCCACATTCACTCTTAAGGAAAAGAATAAAAAGAGCCCATCACAATCATCAGCCTGAAGTCCAGAAGACCTCAGGTCAGACCTGTCTCCAAATACTCACTTTGTGCCCTGGGAGAAGTCAATTCATCACTCTGTGACCCATGAAACTTCCTAAGGCAGGAAATCTCAATCATTTTGTGTCACTGCATTCTGTGAAGATGATGAACCACTTCTCAAAAGTTTTGCCAGTGAAATGTGGTGCATTATTTAGAGACCATGCAGGAGGCAATAGGGTTTCTTAAGCACCTACTATGTGCCAGGCAAGGTGCTAAGCACTAGAGGTACAAAAATGGAAAAATACTTCCTGCACTAGAGAAATCCACTAAGGTAACTCCAAGATATATTCAGAATAGATAAAAGATGTTCTCAGAGAGGAGATCACTAACAGCAGTCAAATTCCTAATGGACCATTGCAGAAGACAGGAGCAAAAGAATATATTTTTATTTTCAGACGTGAACCAGTGTGTGAAGTGCCCAGAAGATGAATATCCCAATAAGGACAGAGACCGCTGCTTCCCCAAGGTTGTGACCTTCCTGGATTTTACAGGATCTTTGGGAATAGCTCTGACATTGATAGCTGTTTCCTTCTCTCTCCTGACAGCCCTGGTTCTCGGAGTGTTTGTGAAGTTTCGAGACACCCCCATAGTCAAGGCCAATAACAGGGCTCTCAGCTACACTCTGCTCATCTCCCTCACCTTCTGCTTCCTCTGCTCCCTACTCTTCATTGGCCGTCCCACTGCAGCCACCTGCCTCCTCCGACAAACAACATTTGGAGTTGTCTTCACTGTGGCTGTGGCTTCCATTTTGGCTAAAACCATTATGGTGGTTCTGGCTTTCAGGGTTACAAGACCAGGGAGTATAATCAGGATGTGGGTACAATCAAGGGTGTCCAAGTGTATTGTCCTCGTGTGCTCTGGGATTCAAGTGATTCTCTGTGGCATCTGGCTGGGCACTTCTCCCCCCTTCCCAGACATGGACCTGCACTCTGAACCTGGACACATCATCATTCAGTGTAATGAGGGCTCTGATATTGCCTTCTATTGTGTTCTGGGATACATGGGCTTTCTAGCCTTTGGGAGCTTCACGGTGGCTTTCCTGGCCAGGAGCCTTCCTGATACTTTCAATGAAGCCAAGTTCATCACCTTCAGCATGCTGATGTTCTGCAGTGTGTGGGTCTCCTTCCTGCCCACATACCAGAGCACCAAAGGCCAGGACATGGTGGTTGTAGAGATCTTCTCCATCCTGGCCTCTAGTGCTGGGTTGTTGGGCTGCATTTTTCTTCCCAAGTGTTATATGATCCTCCTGAGACCAGACAGGAACATCCAAGAAGGGATAAAGAGAAAAGTGAATTCCTAGGGCACAAATTATTCCAGGACATTGCCTTATAACTCCTGCCAGAGGCATAAAAGTTTTAAATAATAATGCCCATCATGGAAAAATATCTATATTTAGCTATTTCACTGATACATAAATTACAACTGCTGCTTTTCCAACCCCTGATCTATAGTTAAGAGACAGCCAATGGTATGCTAGTATATTTTTTTAAAGAACTCTCTGAAATACACCCCCCAAATTTTTATTTACATTATCAAAAATTTTCTCTATCATTTCCTTAAGTCTAGACAATAAATAAAACAGGAAATCAAGCCCCTTTGGTAGTAGTTTACAATTTCCAAGATATAATTGCTCACACTGAAAAGCTTAACAATCAATTCTCTGGAGCTGGGTATGAACTAATTCTGGCTCAATTCTAGTGGTACTACAACCTTTTAGGGTGTCTCATTTTCTAAAAGCCACAATTGAGAATTTCAATTCTTCTGAAATGAAGCCAATGACAACATTGCCTTTTCCATACTATCTTGTTTTTAAAGCTCTGTCTTTATCCAGAACCCTCTGCCTGGATCAGTAAAACACCCTCCTATATCTTCACTTAAAGTCCACTGCTTTATCTTATACACTGGATTCGTTAGAACATTTTTTATAACTGACTTAGATAAATTCAAAGAAGGTATTTTTATGAATTTTTCAAATAACACAAGCTTGAGCAAGATAACTAATATACTGAATGACAGAGTCCTCAGGTTTCCAGAATATCTTTATTGAATAGAACAGTAGGCAAAATTGAGTCAGAACAGAAAAAGCCCATTTGGCTGTAATGGAGAACAGACCAAGTAGGAATAATGGCCAATGAGGCTATAAAAATGGGCGAGTTGAATATAGGTTGTGAAAGGCTTAAAAAAGGCAGATACATTTATATTTGATCCTACAGACAATTGAAAGCCTCTGTAGATGATGAGAAGAAGAGTGACATGTCCAGTGGCAAGACAAAAGTCAAGACAATACAACAGACAAAGAAAGGAGCATGGGCATAAACTCTGGTGAGGTATTGTCTGGCCACAAGTGATGTAGGATTTAGGAATTATAGTTCTTATCAGCACGGGAAGAGTGGAAAATATTGGGCCTTTGGATCAAAGGATGATTTGTCTTTAAGTTTTCCCTGGATCACTTCTACTTAATTTAATGTTTATACTATTAAAAATACATTAGATAGTTTGCCCTTTAATCCAACCATACCACTGTGGAGTTTATACCCCAAAGAGATTATAGGGAAAAAGATTTGTACAAAAATATTTATAGCTGAAGTCTTTGTGGTGGCAAAAAATTGAAAAATGAGGGGATGCCCTTTGATTGGGGAATGACTGAACACATTCTGGTATCTGCTGGTGATGGAATACTACTGTGCTCAAAGGAATAATGAACTGGAGGAATCCCATGTGAACTGGAAAGACCTCCAGGAAGTGATGTAGAGTGAAAGGAGCAGAACCAGGAGAACATTGTACACAGAGATGGATACATTGTAGCACAATCAAATGTAATGGACTTCTGTACCAGCAGCAATGCAATGATCCAGGACAATTCTGAGGGACTTGTAGTAAAGATGCTACCCACACTCAGAGGAAGGACTGAAGGAGAGGAAACACAGAAGAAAAACAACTTCTTGAACACATGGGTTGAGGCGGACATGATTGGGGATGTAGACTCTAAACAACCACCCCAGTGGTCATTTGTGAGGACACCATCCACTGGAGCTAGTTGTCTTCAATAGTCAGTCAGAGATATAGACAAAACTCTCTTGGGTGATGACATATCAATAATATGGAAATAGGTCTTGATCAATAATACCTGTAAAACCCAGTGGAATTGCACATTGGCTATAGGGAGGATGGGGGTGGGAGGAGGAGGCAGTGTAAAACTATTTCCTGCCTTCAAGTAGATCACAAACTAATGTGGAAGACAGCATGCAAACAACTTGCACAAATGAGTCAGATGCAGAATAAATTGGTGATATCCATAGAGAAGGTACGCACACTAAAAGGGATCAGGAAAGTTCTTGTAAAATAAATGATTTTAACTATGATTCAAAGGAAGCTAGGAATCAGAGATGAAGATGGAGAGAATACCAAGAATGAGACCAATCAAAATGCTGGGAATCATGAGATGGAATGTCCAGTGTAATGAACAGCAAGGAGGCCAGTGTCATTGGTTCTGAAAATGTGCAAAGAGTGGGGAATCTAAGATAGTAGAATAGAGGAAGCTCTCAGCCAAGCTCTCCTAACATCTTCCCCCAAATTACTTTAAAATAACAGTTCAAGGGGCAGCTGGGTAGCTCAATGGATGAGAGCCAGGCCTAGAGACGGGAGGTCCTAGGTTCAAATCTGTCTCAGACACTTCCTAGCTGTGTGACCTTGGGCAAGTCACTTGACCCCCATTGCCTACCCTTACCACTCTTCTGCCTTGGAGCCAATATACGGTATTGACTCCAAGACGGAAGGTAAGGGTTTAAAAAAAAATAACAGTTCAAATTGAATTCTGGAGTGGCAGAGGAAGTGAAAGGTCAGGATGAGACATTCTTCCAGCCCAAGACAACTGAGAAAGTCAGAGAGATCTGTGACATGGGGATGGAGACTGACTCAGAACCCACATGGATGAAACTGGGTGATGGAACTAGGTAGAAGTAACAGAAGTAATTGGAGGTTCAAGGGTTCTCAAGACAGTGTTATGATTAAAAATGATGAGGGCCGAGATTAGAAGGGAGAATAGTATTTTAATAAAAGCCATGGCCATGCTGGTAAAATCATTAGACCACACGCTTGTAAGAATTCAAAACTGCCGCCTCCACCATTATTGTTACCTCTCCTCTCTTCCCGCGCCTGCTAGCCAAGAGAGAGTGACTTCCTCCTCACCCCGGAGATTTAACGCCTCTCTTACATCATCATACTTCCTGTTTGCCATGAGGAATCATGGGAAATGTAGTTTCAAAGTCTCTCACGTGTCCATAAAAATATATATATATATACTTTTAGATGGCATCTCCCAAATTCCAATTTTACAACAGAAACAGTAAAGAAACCTGGCAACTGGTCAGAAAGTAATTACAGTGTGATAACACTAAATGCAGGACCAGATGCTATTTGGTAATTCTATTGGATACATCCATTTCTATGTCACAACTGAAAGGCATAGAGGAAACCTTTTGATGAAGATGGAATTGGGGTCATGAGGATAAGCATAGCTCCCAGTTTTAAGTGTGCAGGGGTTGTAAGAAAAATTATCCATTGCAATCCCAAGAAATCTGGGACCCTTCCTATTTAAGGACCAGAGAGCAATGACCAAACATATCCCCAGATCCCACTGCCTTCTTAACACTTAAAACTTCCAAATATCCAAAAGTAGTCCTGAAAAAAATTAGTAGAAAAAAGTCTGAAGCTTGAGACAGTGCACACACACACACACACATACACACACATACACACACATACACACACACACACACACACACACACACACATGAATCAGAGCCCAACTTTAACATAAATTTCAAAATCAAGTTATACAGTGGAAAAAATGAACAACAAAAAAAGAACCTGACCAAAAATCTACTATGCTTAAGTGGAAGATCAAGACACAAATTCAGAAGAAGAAAATGAAGTAAAAACAGGTATAATCTCAAAGAAAAATGTAAATTGGATATAATTCCAATAAGAATTCTTGCCTGATCTGAATATTATTTTCAAAATAAACAAAATTGGCCATGTGGAAAAAGAGTAACAAAATTTATTGAGGAAAATAGTATTTTAAAAATTAGAATTAGGCAAGTGAAAATTAATGACTTCATGAGACATCAAGAAACTATAGTCAAAAGGGTGAAGAATTAAAGAAAATATGAAATATCTCATCAGAAAAAGAACTAGCCTAGAAAATAGATTTATGATAATTTAAGATTCATTGGACAACTTGATAAATGCAGAAAGATAATATTAATTCATACCCCATTTGCCCTCCCCCCAAAGAAAAGCCTTTTGGTTTTAAAAATCAGTTTGGTTTCAGGACTGAAGGTCAAGCTGTATCTCCCTGAGGCTATGTTGGGTCCTCCCTTCTTTTGAACATAAAAACTGGCAGACTAGAGACTTGATCCTTGTTCTAATGCAGACAAAAACTCTCTTGGGTGATGACTTAATCTATCAGGTAGGCAGATACCATGTTGGAAGCCTCAGGCACATGTGAGAGTGACTTGTTATCTAGAAGACTCACCACTTCCTGAAAGGGAGTCAGGTTATTCTAGTATCTTTTCAGATATAGAGTCCAGAATCTAGTTTAGAAATCTTGAGTAGTTCTTTAAATAAAATGATATTAGAAAATGTGAAATACATCCTCCAGAAAATTTCATTTGTCATAGAACCATTATCAAAAAAGAGTTTACATATCATATTTCAAGAAATCATCAAAGAAAATCACACCAATATCCTAAAATCCAAAAGCAAAATAGAAATAGAAAGAAACCACCAATCAGGAGCTGAAAGAGAACCAAAATGAAAAATCACGGGAATATTATGACAAAATTTCAGAGCCCCTCAGTCATAGAGAAAATTCTTCAAATAGTTGAAAAAAATCATAGAGCCACAATAGTTAATCTAATTGTTAATTTTGTTTGCAGTTCTACTTTCTGTCAGTAGATGGCACTATTTAACATGAAGGATCAACAATTGTAACAGAATTAACTACTAGGAACTTGACTTAGGGATAGTTTCAGTAAAAAATAAGGAAAATGATCAGAAGGTTGTGGATGGAGATTCCCTTCATAGTCACTAACTAAATGTAAAGGTTAAAATCGGGGTTTTGACAAAATAAAGAGCAATTTTTAATAATTTAAGTTTTAATGAGAATATAGTAGAGTTGCAAGTTAATATTATCCCTTTAAGCCAGAGAAAAGAAAACTTCTAGCAACTTTTAACAATTGACAATTTAGTTTAATTAAAATAGAGATAGTAAAAGAATAAAGTAAAAGGAGGAAAAGATAGAAAAGAGGAAAGAGAGATTACTAATCTTATATCCTATAAATATATCTAAAATTCCTAATAACTACCTCTGTCTTCTGAGGATAGCTTCTTCTTGCCTGGCAAACACTAGGCCTAATCTAACCTACACTATCTATAAATGATTCACTAACTACCTAACTCCCTAAAATAATAGACAGCCAAACTCCAAGTCTTTGTTAATAGATGTCTACGCTACATCTTGAACATCAGATGGCCTGAAAAGATCTCCAATGCTAGTCTCTGGGAAAGAACAATTCAGTATCCCATTAGTCAGGACATAAAGAAATGTAAGTCGAGATGGATAGGACATACACTACGAAAACCAGAAGACAACGTAGCCAGACAAGCATTGAGCTGGAACCCTTCAGGGAGGAGGAAAGTCGGAAGACCAAAACAGACCTGATGAAGATCTGCCGAAAATGAAACAAAAACCGTCGGAATGAGATGGGCCCAGCTGGGGGAAGTTGCCCAGAACAGAGTCTGCTGGCGTGAGATGGTTGCGGCCCTATGCTCCTAAGGAGTCAACAGGAATAATAATAATAATAAATAATAAACCACTCACTCACTCCTTCAATCAGTTTTCTATAGCAGACCAACTTGTCAGTAGCCAACTGACAGCAGATCATCACCTATGAGACAAACCTCCTGCTCTCTAGAGATCCCAGAGGCAAAAAGCTCTTTCAAGGCTAAAGCCAAAAACCCTCCCAGTAAATTCAGGCCTTTATTACAACCTTTATAATCCTGCAACTAAACACCAACCCCCAATGACCAACTTACACCCAGCAGCCAACTTCCCTGCAACTGCCAGTCTTAACTGTCAGCAACTGACCCACCAACTGTCAGCAACTGATGCTGGCTCAGCAGGGGGCTCCCAGGTTCCTACTTCCTACTGTCACTGTGGGCTGGTTAATCCCTATACATCTCTATGGTAAGAGGACCTCCAGGTCCCCAGTTAAACTAAAAAATTCCTTTTTATGAAAGAGAGAAAGGGAGGGAGGGAAAAGAAGGAAGGAAGGAAGGAAGGAAGGAAGGAAGGAAGGAAGGAAGGAAGGAAGGAAGGAAGGAAGGAAGGAAGGAAGGAAGG